>NC_056746.1:1374368799-1374623799 GCF_019279795.1 Protopterus annectens
CTTAGAGAGTTTTCCCCAACCCTCCCCCTCCCTTCCTTTAGTGGTAGCTGTTTAAGTTAGAGGCTAACCCTTTTTGTTTTATTCTAGTTTTTAAAAAAACTATATATATATATATATATATATATATATATATATATATAATATAGATTGTTTTAGGCAGTAGTAGTAGATGTACTTAGTTCCTTTAGTGTGTATTAGCTGTATAGTTTAGTTAGTTATACCTGCTAACTTGTTTTTTGCTTGTGTGTGTGCATGTTTTCTCCTTGGTGTGTGTGTGTGTGTGTGTGTGTGTGTGTGTGTGTGTGTGTGTGTGTGTGTGTGTGTGTGTGTGTGTGCGCGCGTGTGTGTGTGTGTGTGTGTGTGGTAACCTGTCCAAGGATACTAAAGTGTCCGGATTCAAGAAGTGTAACTCATGCTGTCAGAAGATGTCTCTGACAGATGGTCACACTTCTTGTGTCTACTGTCTGGGCGTGGTGCACCTGCAGGACTCTTGTTCGGTCTGTCATGCTTTCAGCCCAAGGGTCCTGCAGGAGCGCAAAAATAAGTTAATCCTTCGGGGTTTGCTTAAGCCACAGGATTCACCAGCTAAGGCTCAGCCTGCGAAATCCTCCAAGTCACCCAAGTCTTCGGCTTCAAGTTCTGAGCTGTTGTTGGGTGAAGCACCACCATCCGCCTCGGCTCCGGCCGGAGCCGATGTGCCTCCCTCACAGTCGGCTCCAACATGAACTTCGGAGCTGTCCGTGAGTCGAAAAAGATCTAGGTCTCCCTCTTTGGAGTTGATACGCTCGGCTCCACGGTCACCTCTGCTCCAATCGGAGCGCAGTCATAAGTCCTCTCACTCCTCTTGGTCCTCCAGACTTTCAGATCATGATTTGGAGAGAGTGGTCAGCAGGTTGCTGAAATCGCAGGCCCTAGCAAAAATGTTGTCCAGCCCCCCTCATCAGGTGTCGGCTCCGTCCACTTCTGCAAATATTCCTCCTCCGACTCCTTCCTTGAGTTCGGAGCCGGAGTTTGTTGGGGTTCGAGTCGTGGAACCGTCGGCTCCGATACCTTCTCCTTTGGTTCCGTCGTTGGCTCTGATCCTATCCTTGGTCCCGTCCTTGGAGGGGTCTGGGCGCCGGGACTCTCTCGTCGGCTCCGAGGGGGCGAGTGGCATCGGACCCTTGTCTGACCCCGCTCTCCCTCTCGGAGCTTACATCGGCTTTGGAGCCATCCCCCTCAGTGTGGAGAGGGATTCCGATTTCTTCAGAACCGGAGTCTTCTCTGCATCTGGGCAGGGATGCCTTTGAGGTCATGAGGAGTGTACTGGCCCGTGAGCCAGTCCCATGATCAACCCCATCGGTTCCTCCCCTTATGGTGCCTGCATCTGCCTCTGCCCCTCCTCCTGACCCCAAGCGTGGGGAACCAGCTCTCCAGGGCACCCCTTTGGGTGTTTCTTCCTCTTCCGAGGCCTCCCCTGATCACTCAGAGGAGCCACCTCGTAAGAGGAAGTGCAAGAGGAAGCACGTTGACTCCCCTGAGTCTGTCACATCAGATACCAACTTAGAGGATTCGGAAGGGTCCCCGAGATCCCCCTCTGAAGATGTCTCCTTTTCAGACATCCTTGAAATCCTTAAGCACAGGGGGAACTGGAATTCCCTAGCCCCTTCCGAGGATGAGTCGGTATTTCTGGACGCGTTTGGTTCCCGACCCTCCACCTCCTGGGTGTCTCCGCCTTTCGACCCACTTATGTCTGTGGTGGCTCGGAAGGCATGGTCAGCTCCAGACACAGTGGAACCAACCCCCTGGAGACCTGCTAAATTTATAACTGCACCTCAAGACAAACAGTTTTTATCTAAGGGCGTACCTGTTGATGCCATGGTGGTAGCAGCAGCCACAAAGAAGGAGTTGGCAGAAACTTCGTCATCTGTCCATCCTCCTAACAAGGAGTCTCGGACTATGGACAGATATGGGAACCGAATGTTTGCTTCAGCGACCTTCTCGAGGAAGTCTCTGAATTATTTGTGCCATTTCACCCGCCTTCAGAGGGATCTCCTTAAAGAGCTTGGAGATACCCTCCAAGATCCATCAGCTGTGGGGGCTCAAGCTAAGGTGGCCAACCAGCTGGCGACTCTGAATTCAGTTGTTAACTCCTCCGTGAGGCTCATTTCTTATGCAGCTGATGGTGCGAGTAGTGCCGCAGGCACAGGTGTCACCCTTAGGAGGCACGCATGGATGCAGCTATGTAATTTTGTGGAACCCTTCAGAGTGTCTTTCACCAATACCCCCTTTGATGGCTCTGCTCTCTTCGGACCACAGGTGAAGGACACACTAACCAGGTGTGAACAGGAAGGCAAGACTCTCTCTGCCATGGGAGTCCATTTTTCCACTTCTTCCAGACCATACCCTAAGGGTCAGAAGAGTGGAAAAATATGGCTCCGTAAATCCCAGGGAGCCTTGCCTGACATACGTGGTGAGTTCCCCTCCAGGAGCAGAGAAGGGAACAATAACAGTCACCGCCGTCATGGCAGGGGGGGTCCGCAGAACCAGGGCAGCAGAGAATCCTTCTCTGAGAAGCCTTTTCAGCATCCCTGAAGGGTTGCCCGGCTGCCCGCCTCTGGAGGCAGTCAGGGAAGACTTTCGCTGTACCCCAAAGATTGGCAGAATCAAACTCAAGACAAGTGGGTACAGTCAATCATATCTGGAGGTTACAGAATCCCCTTTGTTCAACCCCCGTTATTGTCAAACAAGTCCCTTCCAGATGTTCCACCCAATCTAAGGGACCAAGCAGCCAAAGAAATTTCCAAGCTGCTACACAAAAATGGTCATCCAGGAAGTCCCAGCAGATCAGATCGGATCCGGAACTTACTCAAGGTTCTTTTTGGTACCAAAAAAGACAGGGGACTAGAGACTCATTCTGGATCTCAGCAGACTAAACAAGTCTGTACAAAGAACAAAGTTTCGGATGATCACGCTACAGTCCATTCTACCCTACCTGGGTCAGGACAATTGGATGTGCTCTATAGGTCTTCAGGATGCGTACTACCACATCAAAATGCACAGGTGCTCCAGAAGATTCCTTCGCTTCCGGCTGGGAGCCAGTCATTATCAGTTCAGAGCTCTGCCTTTCGGTCTCATCACAGCCCCCAGGGTGTTTACCAAATGCATGGCAGTGGTTACGGCTCACCTGAGACGTCAAGGATTCCAGGTGTTTCCATATCTAGACGACTGGCTCCTCACTGCTTCCACCAGGCATCACCTCCTGCAAGTCAGGGACTGCACTATCAAAACCTGCTCCAGGCTAGGTATCACAATAAATTTCGAAAAATCTGCATTGCTGCCCTGTCAGCATATCACTTATATAGGCACAAATCTAAATACCAGGAACATGTTTGCGAACCTTCCACCAGACAGGGTATCACTAATTCGCCAACAAGTACAGATTGTATTAACATGCAAAACGATTCAAGTCAGGTTCGTCCTCCGAACACTGGGTTCCATGGCATCAGCAATTCTTCTTGTCCCCCTGGCCTGCTTTCACATGAGAATCCTCCAGTGGCTTCTATTCACACAGTGGTCCTTCCAACAGCTTCCCATGTCTCACAAGATTATGATCACAGAAGCATGCAAGAAGCACCTCGCTTGGTGAATGGTCTCCCCATCAGTGTCCCGGGGCAGACCATTTGTGCCATCCCCTCCAGTCGCCACAGTGACCACGGACGCCTCCCTGATTGGGGGGGGGGGCATTATCAGGGCAGGACAGTCCAAGGCACCTGGCAGCCTCACGAGTACCATTTGCATATAAATGTCTTGGAGATGAGAGCCGTGCTTTTAGCGTTGCAAGCCCTTCAGGACTCTCTCCCTCCCGGGACCATTGCAATTCAAATGGACAATATGTCAGTGGTATGGTACATCAACAAGCAGGGCGGAACCAGATCCTATCCTCTATGTCGAGAAGCACTCAGACTCTGGCAGTGGGCAATCTCTTCCCAACGTTTTCTGATCGCAACGCACATCCCTGGGAGTTCCAACGTCATCGCAGACAGGCTCAGCAGAGCAATTCTCATGCCTCACAAGTGGTCTCTGAATCAGGTAATTGCGGAACAAATCTTTCGCAAATGAGGTCAGCCTTGCTGCGACCTGTTTGCCACACCTTTCAGCAGCAAGTGCAGCAATTTCTTCTCCCTTCTTTCACTTCCCGACCACTCCCCCAGAGACGCTGTAGTCCACGATTGGCCTCAGGGACTTCTTTATGCCTTTCCTCCATTTCCCCTTATACCCAAACTCATACAGAGAGCAACTGCGTTGGGTTGCAAAATGATCCTCATTGCCCCTTACTTGGCCTCAACAGATATGGTTCCCATTCCAGCATCATTATCTTCTCGAGCAGCCTTGGATTCTGGATCCTATTCCAGATCTACTGATTCATCAGTCGGACAGACTGCATCGATCCCTTCAAACACTCCAGCTCACAGGTTGGTTGCTCCACTTCCAACCTTAGCCAGGCTTCCTAATATTTCCTCCTCTGTGCGGGAAATTATTATCTCATCGCACAGTCCACAACTAGGAAAACTTACGCTAGCAAGTGGAAACGTTTTTCTTGCTGGGAAGAGGCTAAGAATATAGATCCCTTTTCAGCCCCTGTCCACGAGATTCTGGAATTTTTAGTGGAACTCTTTCATTCTGGTTCCGCTTCTGCTACAATCAGGGTTCAGTTAGCTGCCATTTCGAATTTTCACATTGAATTGTCTTCTAATAACATCATGTCTCATAAGCTGTGTAAAGCCTTCCTCAAAGGAACCACTCTGCTTAGGCCCCTCCGTGGGATCTAAACTTGGTGCTAGCTTCCCTAATCTTGCCACCTTTTGAACCTGCAGCATCTTGCTCCATTAAGTTTTTATCCTGGAAGACTCTCTTTCTGGTAGCCATTACTTCTGCCAGATGTGTTTCGGAGCTTCAGGCTCTATGTATTCGTCCCCTTACTTAGTTTTCCATAACGATAGGGTCGCTCTAAGGACCAATCCTTCCTTCCTTCCTTCCTAAGGTCTGTACACAAAATAATTTGAATCAGTCCATAGACCTTCCTGTGTTCTTTCCTAATCACACCAATAACGCAGAATATAAATTGCACCAGTTGGATGTTCACAGACAGCTGCATTTTTATTTGCATAGGACAAAGGACATCAGGAAGTCGGACCAACTCTTCCTTTCCTATGCTGAGGGCAGACAGGGCCTTCCGGTCTCAAAGGTAACATTATCTAGGTGGTTGTCTCAAATTATTTCATTCATTTACAAGCTGAGAAACAAAAAATTATCTACCAAACCTAAAGGCCACTCTACTAGGGCATTGACTACCTCGGTGGCCTTCCAATCTAGGTTGCCCATGGAATCTATCTGTGCAGCTGCTACGTGGGCTAACCCACATACCTTCATTTCTCAATACAAATTAGACATTGCTTCCAGAAACAGGGCTAATTTTGGTCCCACTGTTCTGAAGAGTCTGTTCCATTGAGCCACCCAGGATAGTAGGTGCTAGGGGCACTGTCCCAACCAGCAAGAATGAAGGCGAGATAGACAACTTAACATAAAGAAGTTATGTACCTACCATAACGTTCCATGTTAGTTGTCTTCTTCTCGCCTTCTTTCTTGCGTCCCACCCTCCATCCCCCTATCCTAGTGGATCGAGAGGGGCTCCCTTATTCAGATTTCATTGGCTGAACCTTCTCTGGTTGTCCTCTCTGCTTAGATAGCTTCATAGTTAGGTCCAAGGGGCTACTAAGGCAGAATTCTTCCTTAGTTATGTCTGGAATAGCTTTTTCAAACGAGATCTGGGTAGCTAGCGCCAGGCATCATGGGATATGGGGTAGCCTTGAGCCAGTAAACAGCTCTCGAGCTATTGAAGATGGCCGAATCGGAGCAGAGGATCGGCTCCGAACCCAACCAGCAAGAAAGAAGGCGAGAAGAAGACTAGTTACCTGTTTCTTCCCCATCACATCTCCAACATTTGCCATATACCTGAGGAAGCATTATTTGAAGTCTGCTTGAGGTATAAAATGATCTATGCAAACACTTCCAGGCAAAAGTCTTCTGAATTGTCCTACATATTTGGGAGTCATACAGATGTCTTCCCATTGTTTCTTTGTGAATTGTATATCTAATCTCACTTCCCAATCTTTTTTTTACCTCTTCTGATCGATTCCTATGGTTATTGTGGAATATTTTATATACCCTACTGATTATCCCCTTTTACAGCAGCTTCTGTTCTAGATTCACCTAAAAACTCAACAAGTATAGGTCTTTCATTTAGGATTCCCCCGTCCCTTTCTCTTTGTCTGTACTCTTTGATCAATCCCTGATAGAGAAGGCAACCACTAGGTTGCAATCCAAATGTTTTCTTTGCCTCTTCCCATTCTATTACCTTTCCTTCTCTAATTATTTGTTCCCAATAGCTTGGTTCCTTTGTCGTCTTCCTGCAGTATATTCCAGCTCCCTGTTTTCTATTCCCTGTACCCCAAATGCAGTCATCCCTATTGGCAGAATTTCCTTTCTCCAGTCTTATGTTGGCTTTGTTCTTAGTATACTTTCTGCTACTTTATGAAGATAATATTCTTTTTTAATTTCTCCAAATCTTTTGGGTTTCTAATACCATGAAGGGAATGGACCCCATTCTGAAATCAAAATACGATTAAAGTTCATGAAATTAGTATTGTTTCAATCTTTGATGTCAGCCAGAAGTGCTCTTCATAGCAACCGCAATGTGATCAGTAATGACTCTTCCTGCAATTCGTATGGAGTTACATGTATTGGTAACATATCTAAATACGATTGTAGATTTTTTTTTATAAGACCCTTCTACTATTGGAACTGTCTGGGTATCTTTCTTCCAGATTGCTCTAGTTTCTGCCTGGAAATCCTGATAATGTGAAATTGTTCGATCTCGCCGTTTGTTCTTACGTACGGGTTCGGAGCCAACCCTCAGCTCCGAGTCGGCCACATCGCAAGCTCTGCATCTAAGAGAAGCTCGAGGACCAGTTCCTATCCTATGATCCTCTGCTGCTATCCCTCAGATCTAGTTTGCCGCTGCAACAGGTCGCGTCGATGGAGAGCTCGGGCCAGTAAAAAGCTTTTTATTAATAAGTTAGTTTAAGAGTTGAGTGTGTGTGTTATTTAGTTATATCCTATTAATATTAGTAGTTATAGTTATAGGAGCGGCTGCTCCTAGGCAATAGGCTGTTTTTTTTCTGTCAGGGCTCTGGCAGAATTTTTTCCATAATAATACTGTTTTTTGTAATATTAATCATATATATATATATATATATATATATATATATATATACATATTTACTCTTAGTGTGTTTTTGCAGTTATATTTACATAGTTTAGTGTGGTTTGCTGTGTGTTTTCTACATTAGTCTTATTAGTGTTATTATACTTAAACTTAGCTTGTAGTTATGTCTGAGAAAGCTAAATCAGGATTCAAGCACTGTCAGTGTGGACAGAAGATGTCCATTACGGACAATCATACTTTCTGCGTCTACTGTCTTGGCCCTCTCCACCTTCAGGAAGACTGTTCCATCTGTCATTCCTTTAGTGAAAGGGTCATGATGGAGAGATGCAGGAAGCTTATTGAGAGGGGCCTTCTAAAGCCCGATTTTCAAGAGGCCTTAGAGAAGGCCGACCAGGCATCGAAGTCTTCGAAGGGGTCGAAGACTTCGAAGGTATCGGAGCCCAAGTCTTTGGCTCCGAGCACGTTGATCAAGATTCGGTCACTGGCTCCACAGACCTTGGAACCGAGCATCGAACGGTTGTCTCAAATCGAGGCCCAGGTCTTGGAGCCAATGTCAGAGGTGCCTCCATCTTCAATCCTTTGCTCGGTGACCTCTTCAGCCCCTTCGACCCGTTTTTCCAGAGCGATGTCCGACACTGATGGGGATCGAGTGGTACAGAAGCTTATGGAGAACACGGCTCTGTCCAAACACATTGCAGTTTCATCCCAGTTGGTTTCGAAACTTGAAGCCCTCCTTGTCCCACCCATAGATCCTCCTTCGAGACCCATCGAGTCTTCGGAGCCGGGAGTCGAGGATCTGATATTTGTTGATCTGCCGGTGCCGAAGCCTTCCTTAGTGCTGTCAGCACCACTGACCTCGACACCCTCGGAGCCTGTCGAGGGGTCTCGGAGCCGACGGTCTCTCCTTGATTCCGGGGTGGAGAGTTGGACTGAACTTTCGGTGCCGACTCTTCCCCTCGGGGCCTTGGCGCAGATTAGCTCGGCTCCATTCTCTGGATCGGAGCCCGTGGCTCTGGTACCGGGGAAGCTACCGTGTTCTTTGGATCCGGTGGAGTTCTCGGCCTGGGGCTCCGGTGCCTTCGACGCCATGAGGAAGGTCTTGTCTGGTCAGACACTCACATCATTAGAATCCACTTCTCCTTCCCTGAAGGGACCGTGTTCTGCTTCTGCGCCCTCGATCCCCACCAAGCGTAGAGACCCAATGCCTCAGTCAGCCCCAGAGGGTGAACCCTGTTCCTCGGAAGCTTCACCAGATGTCCCCTCTGATGAAATTCCGAGGAAGAGATTGTGCAAGAGGAGGCACATTGATTCCCCACAGGAATCATTGACATCAGACACTGACTTAGATGAGTCAGAGAGGTCCCCACGGTCCTCCCCCGAGGATGTCTCATTCTCTGACATCTTAGAAATTTTAAAACAGAGGGGTGGCTGGCAGACACTTGCCCCCACTGAGGACGAGTCAGTGTTGCTGAAGGCATTTGGGGCTCAACCTTCCACTTCCTGGGTGACTCCGCCCTTCGACGAGCTAATGGATTTAATAGCTCGAAGGGCATGGGAGGCCCCTGATACCATAGAACCAGTCCCTCGAAGACCAAATAAATATATTACTGCCCCCCAAGATAAAGCTTACCTTACCAAGGGAGTCAGCCACCAAAAAGGAAATGTCCAAAGCATCTTTCTCTGTTCATCCTCCTAACAAGGATTCTAGGACTATGGACAGGTATGGGAAGTGCATGTTTAGCTCAGCGACTTTTACCATGCGATCGCTGAACTACCTTACCCATTTTACGCGCCTTCAGAGAGATCTCATTAAAGAGTTGAGAGATACTCTCCAGGGTACCACAGATGCTGCTGTTTCAGACAAGGTGACAGCACAGCTTAACACCCTTACTTCAATAGTGAACTCATCCATGAGGCTCATATCATATGCAGCCGAAGGTTCGAGTAGGGCGGCAGCCTCAGCGATTGCTCTGCAGAGACAATCCTGGATGTGCCTGTGCTCCTTTGCGGAAGCCTTTAAGTCTTCTTTTACTAATGCCCCCTTTGATGGTGCCTCCTTGTTTGGGCCCAAAGTGAAGGAGACACTCACTAGGTGCGAGCAAGAGGGAAAGACCCTGTCTGCCATAGGGGTCTGTTTTTCCACCCCCTCTAGACCATACCCCAAAGGGCAATGAGGCAGGAAAATGTGGTTCCGGAAGACTCGGGGATCTTTCCAGTCTGCACCTAGCGATACCCCCTCCAGAGGCAGAGGAGTGGGAAGGAATGGAAGACACCGCCCAGGCGGCAGAGGGGGTCCGCAAAACCAGGGCGACAGGGATACCGTCCCTGGGAAGCCCTTCCAGCACTCCTGAGTGGAGGCCCGGCTGTCCTGCTCTGGAGGCAGTCAGGGGTCGCTTGGCTTTATACCCGGAGGCCTGGCTAAATCTCACATCATATTCCTGGGTAAAAAGCATAATAACCAGAGGATACGATATTCCCTTTCTAAACAAGCCACCCCCCCAAAAAAAGATTCCCAGCTGTTCCACCCGCTCTGCGGGATCAAGCAGCCATAGAAATACAAAGGCTGTTAGAAAAAAGAGTCATCCAGCCAGTCCCGGCGGACCAAATAAGATCCGGAACTTACTCAAGGTTCTTTTTAGTTCCAAAGAAAACAGGGGACTGGAGGCCAATACTGGACCTCAGCAGACTCAACACCTTCGTAAAGAAGGAAAAATTCCGGATGGTCACGCTACAATCGATTATTCTGTTTCTTCAAACGAACGATTGGATGTGCTCTATAGATCTCAAGGATGTGTACTACCACATAAAAATGGCCAGGCCATCCAGAGATCACCTGCGCTTCCGTCTGGGAGCCAGTCATTTTCATTTTCGAGCTCTGCCCTTTTGTACTCACCTCAGCCCCCAGGGTGTTCACCAAGTACATGGCAGTAGTGGCATCTCACCTGAGACGACGGGGATTCCGAGTGTTTCCATATCTGGACGACTGGCTCCTTACCGCCACCACCAAGCATCACCTAGTGCAAGCCGGGGACTATACGATCAACCTCTGTTCCAGCTTAGGAATAACAGTGAACTTCGAAAAATCTTCCTTGTCGCCCTCACAGCATATCTTATTCATAGGGGCGGAGTTAGATACTTCCGTAGCACGGATAAGACTTCCTCAGGAAAGAGTGTCAGCCCTGAGGGATCAGGTCTCTATTCTTCTTCAAAACAAAAAAGTCCCTGCGGTACAAGTATTGAAAGTATTGGGCATGATGGCAGCTACCCTTATTTCAGTTCCCCTAGGGAGAATGCACATGAGGATCCTCCAGTGGCTCCTCTTTGCTCAGTGGTCGTTCCAACAGTTACCTTTGTCACACAGAATCATAATCACGGAAACTTGCAAGCAGGACCTCCGTTGGTGGATAAACAATCAGGAACCGACGATGGGGCGTCAGTTTGCACTCCCTGCCCCCGTAGCCATAATAACCATGGACGCTTCCCTGATAGGGTGGGGGGACTTTTTCAGGGGAGAACAGTCCAAGGAGAGTGGTCGAAAATAGAGTACAACCTGCACATCAATGTCCTGGAGCTGAGAGCAGTGTTCTTGGCGTTGCAACACTTTCACGACTCCTTACCTCTGGGAACAGTGGCAATTCAGACGGAAAATATGTCAGTAGTCTGGTACATAAACAAACAGGGAGGAACCAGGTCTTACCCCTTATGCAGAGAGGCCCTGAGAATCTGGCAATGGGCTGTGTCCACTGGACGCTTTCTAATAGCAACGCACATCCCGGGAACATCCAATGTCATAGCGGACAGGTTGAGCAGAGCCATCCTGTTACCTCACGAGTGGTCCCTCAAGAATCAAGTTGTGGAGGACATCTTCCGCAGATGGGGCCAGCCTTGCTGCGATCTCTTTGCTTCCCCCTTGAACGCCAAATGCAGAAGCTACTTCGCCCTACTTCCCCCTCTAGGGGGTGCCCCCAGGGACGCACTGGTACACGATTGGCCCCTGGGTCTCCTGTATGCCTTCCCTCCTATTCCATTAATTCCCAAATTTCTACAGAAAGCCAAAGGTCTAGGAAGGACGATCATCTTGATAGCACCATTTTGGCCTCGACAGATCTGGTTTCCCTTTCTTCAAGCTCACCAGATGGAGGAACCTTGGACTCTGGACCCAGTGCCAGACCTGCTGACCCACTTGTCAGGAGTTCCTCGCCCATCTCTTCAGTCCCTCAAACTGACAGCTTGGCTGCTCCACTTCCCAACCTAGCCAGGTCGGGCCTTTTATCCCCGGCAGTGCAGCACATTTTAGTTTCTTCCCAAAAAGCCTCCACAAGAAAGCTGTATAGGAGCAAGTGGAAACGTTTTGCATGTTGGGCCTCCAGACAGGGTATAGACCCTTTAGTGGCCCCTATTCACAAAATTTTAGAATTTCTCTCCACGCTCTTTCATCAAGGGTCCTCAACGTCCACGATAAGAGTTCAACTAGCTGCCATATCAAATTTTCATGTGGGTGAAGGGGGAGCTACAGTTATGTCCCACAGACTTTGTAGAGCATTTATGAAGGGTACATTCCATCTCAGGCCACCCATACGAAACCCGGTATTTCCCTGGAATTTGAATCTAATGCTGTCTCAACTTATGTTGGAACCCTTCGAGCCAGCTTCGACTTGTCCACTTAAGTATCTATCCTGGAAAACCCTGTTTCTGGTGGCAATCACTTCAGCTCGCAGAATCTCGGAACTACAGGCATTGTCGATTAGACCCCCATATATAGTCTTTCACCCAGACAGGGTCACCTTGCGTACTAATCCATCTTTTCTGCCGAAAGTATGTTCAGTATTTCACATTAATCAATCCATTGAGCTTCCCACTTTTTTCAGGAACCATTCTAGTAAACTGGAATACATGTTACACAAATTGGACGTCCACAGACAGTTGAGATTTTATCTGGACAGAACCAAGGAATGTAGGAAATCAGATCAACTTTTTGTTTCCTTTGCGGAAAATAAGAAAGGACTGGCAGTGACAAAATACACACTATCTAAGTGGCTGTCAGACTGTATAAATTTTGTCTATTCATCCTCCAAGCAGTCTCTTCCGTTCAAACCTAGAGCTCATTCTACCAGGGCTGTGTCCACTTCTCTGGCCCACGCCGATCGTTTACCGTTGGATACCATATGTGCGGTAGCTACTTGGGCCAAACCTCATACGTTTATTACTCACTACAGAGTGGACAGGACCTCCAGGGACAGGGCTTCCTTTGGTTCTACGGTTCTCAGGAATGTTCTTCCTTGAGCCACCCAGGGTTGCGTTGCTAGGGACGCTACCCGTACGTAAGAACAAACGGCGAGATCGAACAATTTCACATAAAGAAGTTATGTTCTTACCATAACATTCCATGTGAATTGTTCATCTCGCCTTTGTTCTTACAATCCCTCCCTCCATCCCCCTCCACGTTCTGGAAGAACGGTTATGACTGGAGTCTGGTTACTTTCTTTGGGTTACCTGGCACTATCTGCTTCCTTTAGGTGTACTCATTTCTGTATGCCTTTCTGTATATAATTTGAGTATTCAATCTCGTGTGGATGAGAGAGTTGGCAAGGGGTTAGTTATGTTGTTGAAGTCTGGTTTCTTAGCAAACTAGATCTGAGGGATAGCAGCAGGGGATCATGGGATAGGAACTGGTCCTCGAGCTTCTCTTAGATGCAGAGCTTGTGATGTGGCCGACTCGGAGCCGAGGGTCGGCTCCAAACCCGTACGTAAGAACAAAGGCGAGATGAACAATTCACATGGAATGTTATGGTAAGAACATAACTTCTTTTTTTATGACTTTGTGTCTGTCTGTATGCAAGACACAGCAGTCACTGGGTGTGGTGATTTCAGTGATCAATGCTACTTTTGTCTTCTTTTCGTGGACCACTATATATGGTTTTCTAGCATCTATCTTTTGAATTGTTGGTAATGGATGATCCCATGTAATGTAGACTTCATCATTTTCTATGATGCTTTGTGGCTCATGTTTCCAATGTTTCTCAGCCACTTCAATACCATAATGTTTGCACAATCCCCAGTGCAACAGTCTTGTCACATTATTATGCCTTTCAGTATACACTCCTTCTGCCATTAGTATGTCACGACGAGCAACGAGGTGTGCAATTGTTTCCAATTTTGTTGTACAAAACCTACATTTGTCTAATTCTCCCACATGTACAATGGACTTTGTAAACCAACGTGTACGTAGTCCACTGTCTTGGGCCGCCAATATTAACTTTTCTTCTTTTGGTTTAAATTCACCTCTCTCTAACCATTCTTGCATTCGATCCTGATCAACATGTGGTTGTTCCCAAGAGTTTTCTATGCTTGCAACTACATTTATGCATTTTCCACTTTTCTTGCTTTCTCATCTGATCCTAACTTTACATTCTTTTGTTTGTTTTTTGGCACATTCAGTTGCTGCTTAATTTTTATCAACATTTGGTTTGATTTCCATTCCCAATTGATGCCGATATGCTTCTGCTAAACTAAGCATGTAAGTTGTCTTAACTTATTCTTATCGTGTTTCAAAACTTTCACTACATTTGGGTCTTGTGAGGTTAGCAGATATGTATGCAGTCCTACGATTGCAGATCTATACATGTAATCAATTTCAAGGAGGCCCATACCTCCTTCAGAACGGGGAGTATATAATCTTGGTATGCACTGATTTTTATAAATCATTTGATGAGCATGAAGCTGTTTCTTGTTTTCCTGTCCAACCTATCCAACACCTTGTGGGGCCAGTCAGTCACTCCAAAACAGGACAGGAAGAACAAATCGGTTTATAGCTTGGACCTTGTTCCTAGATGTCAAAGCTGTTTTCAGTATTAATTTTAGTCTTGTAAAATATTCCTTACTAAGCTTTAGTCACATTTGTTCATGTTTTATTGTTGATCCTATATCAATTTCCAAATATTTATATACTCCCTCTTGCTTAAGTTCTTTTATATCATATTCCTGTCCCACACTGATGTTTTCTTGATGCTGCAACTTTCCTACTTTAAAGGTTGCTTTTGCTTATTTATCAAAACCAAATGACATTCTTATATTATCTGAAAAAGTTTTGACCACTTGCAGTTGTGCTTTCAGTTCCTGTTCTGATGAACTATACAGTTTAAATCATCTACAAAAAGAAGATGAGAAATCTTTACACTTTGTTGTTTTCTGGGAGCCGAATTGTAGCCATTACCTAATCTGTTAAGTAGACAGCTTAATGGGTTAAGGGCAAGACAAAAGAGTAGCGGTGATAGAGAGTCAACCTGGAATATCCCCCTTTGAATTTTTATCCATGGAATAATAATTTGTCCTTTACCATAGCTTAACTGCAAAGTGGTTTGCTACTGTTTCATGGTCACTGTAATGTAATAAATCGATCAGTGTAAGGGTGTATCTTATACATTTTTAAGCACTGTTTTATCCATGATTGTGGGATAACGTCAGATGCTTTTTTGTAGTCTACCCATGCCACACATAGATCCCCTTTTTACAGTTCTCCATTATGACTTTATTTAACAACAAATTATCCTTTGTTTCATATGACTTTCTTTTATTACTCTTTTGTTCTGTTGCCATGATTGACTATAAACTCTGTCAGCATCAGTTCCATTGTATAGTTTATACATTGTTGGAAGGCAAGTTATTTGTCTATAGTTTTTAGGGTAGCTTGCAGGTTCGCTGTTGAGTAGGAGTATTATTTTTCTTTTGTTAACCAGGCTGGTGTCTCTTCAATGTACACATATAAGTAGATCTGATGTTGTTAATCTTCATTCCATTCATCACTGATGGATTCGGTTCCGAGCCTTCGGAACCGAGTCGGCCTTATACCAAAGCTCGCGCCAGCCAAAAACTCTCGAGCTAAGACTTTAGCCGTAATCTTCTTCTCCCTGTTACCTCAGATCTCGTTTGTCATATTGCCATAAAGCCGCATTTAAGCCAGCTCTCAGCGAAGTCTGTCATATTTTTGGAATATTCTGATTTTTTGATATTGCTGTTATCCCTAAATAGTTTAATTTGTTTCTACATAGTGTGTTATCTCTTTATCTGTGTATCGCTAAGTTCTACTTCCCCTTTTTCCTGTCAGCTGCCTGTTGGTAATCTTTGTACTATTGCTGGTACTCTCTTTCTGTCTACCTGCTGTGGTAATTCTCCTTTACCATCGTTGGTATCTTTTCTCTCTCTCTACCTGTAGCTAACTACAGTTGTGTACTTAGTTGTTTTCTCATTGTGTTTTGTTGAATTTGTTGGTGTTAACATGTCTGATAAAAAGGGCACATCGGGGTTCAAGCAATGCCTGAAGTGTGGAGAAAAATGCCTAATAGTGACCTCCATGATGACTATGTTTATTATTCAGGTGTGCCTCACCTCTCGGTACAACCCCCTTGCTCCTTCTGTGCAGGATTTAGTTCTCATACCCTGAATGAACATAAAAATAAATTGATTTTGAAGGGCCTTCTCAAATCGACCTTCTCAGAGGCTCTCTCTGTATTGGAGGGTTCACCCCCTCCAAAGAAAGAGAAAAAGAGGCCCCACTCTGTTCCTTCCTCACCCTCTGGTGAGAAGGAAAGACTGTCAAAACCGAAAATGCCAAAACTTTCTGCAGCAGAGCAGAAGTCTTCGCCTACGGTACCGTCTTCGGTACCATTTATTTCCCTAGCATAGATGCTGACTCCCTCGACACCGACGTCTATGGCACCGGATGTGACTGATACAAAAATCTTGACTTCAACACCAGTTTTGACTCCGAGCCGTTCCACGGCTCCGATAACTCAATCTGACACTGCTGCTCCTCTCGTCTCAAAAATGGAGACGGTGGTGTCTTTAGACACACAATCTCGGACCCGATACTCCCCAACTGTGGACCCCTTCTTGGGACAGGCTTATAGTCCCTTCTTAGAGCACCCAGAGTCCCCCTCGGGGATATCCACTAGATCCACCAGGAGCCTCTCTGAACTCGGTGTGGTGCGCCTTGTGGACCAGCTGCTGACGGCCAGGGGGATTCCTTTTGACTCTAAACCCCAATCCCTTCTAGAGCTTGGGTTTTCTGCTTCACGGACTCCATCTTACTTTCCTCCTTCGTCCTCCTTACAGGTTCCGAAGCCCACAGCACCAATGCCTCTCTCAGCACCTTCACCTTCAGTGCCAGTAGTGGACCTCACTTCGGCCACGGAGTCGACCCGTTGGCCTTCAGTTCCATTAGAGCCTGGTCTTCCTCAGGCCCAGGATTTGGCTGCCGTTTCCTTGGTTCTGAGTTCGGTGCCGGCTTTTTCTATGGTGCCGTCCATGGCTCCAGGAACCCTGTCGGTACCTATCCAGCTTGTGGCTCCACTCCTGGGAGCGGGCTTAACAGAGCGGGGTGTGGCCCCAGTTCCGAGGTTGTCCTTCTTGGTTCCGGGCTCCCATCCCTCTTTGGGTGGCCCTGCTTTCCAGGCAATGGAGAGGGCTCTTGCTACCATGAGCAAACCTTCGGCATCAGAATCCCCATGTCCTCCCCCTGTGCTGCAGCTATCACAGGCCACTGTCCCGGATTGAGCACAGGAGCTGCTGGAGACCCTATTGCAGGGTGCCCCTTCTTCTTGGTCCTCCTCAGAAACTCCCACTGAGGAAGTTCCTAGAAAGAAATCATGCAAGAGGAAGCACATGGACTCCCCTGAGGAGTCCATCACCGAGGATACAGATTATGATGAAGGGGAAGAGCCCCCACGATCACCCCCTGATGATGTCTCCTTCGGAGACATCCTGGAGATCTTGAAACAGAGGGGTGATTGGAAGCCCAAAAATCCTTCCTTGGAGGAATCCATTTTCCTGCAGGCCTTTCGTGCTCAACCATCTACCTCCTGGCTGACCCTGCCTGGAGGTGAGTTGGTTCAGCCTCTGGTGCAGCGTGCCTGGAAGAACCCTGACACAGTTGAAGCAATCCCCAAGAGACAAGACAAGATCTTCCCTCCTCCTGAAGAACTTCCTCATTGGTCCAAGGGTTTACCAGTAGATGCTATGGTGGTGATGGCAGCCACCAAGAAATAGCTTGCTGAGGAGAACCATACTGTTCATCTGCCTAACAGGGAGTCCTGAGTGGTGGACAGACTGGGGAAGTGAGTTTTTGCTTTATCGACCTTTGCTATTCGGTCTCTGAACTACCTGGCACATTTCAGCAGACTCCAGAGAGACCTCATCCCCCAATTCTCCGGTACTTTGTCAGGAAAGGTGTCTGACGAGGTTAATGACAAGGTAGCCTCGCAGCTAACAACCCTGGAACCGATTTCTAATTCGTCCATGAGGTTGATTTCACATGCAACCGAAGGGGCTGCTAGAGCTGCGGGTTCTGGCGTAGTTATGAGACGTCATGTCTGGATGCGCCTGTGTGACTTCGCGGATCCTTTTAAGTCTTCCTTCCTTAATGCTGCAGTGGAAGCATCTTCCCTGTTTGGCCCCAAAGTGAAGGACAAGCTGACCAGATGTGAGCAGGAAGCCAAGACTCTGTCTGTGGTTGGTGTACGTTTCTCCACTCCTTAGTGCCCCTTTTCCAGGAACCAGAGAAGTGGGAAATTGTGGCACAAGAAATCTCAGGGTTCTTTTCCTGACACACGTGGCGAGTTTACCCCCAGAGGCAGTGGGGGCAACTCTTCTGGAAGACGCCCCTACAGAGGCAGAGAGGGTCTGCGTAATCAGGGTTCCAGGGACTCTTTCTCTGGCCAGCCCTATCAGCACTCCTGAAGAGCGACCCTATTGCTTTCCTCTGGAAGCAGTCAGGGGACGCCTTTCTCTACACCCCACTGCCTGGCTATCTATTACCACCGACTCTTGGATGCAGAAGATAATATCCAGAGGTTACCAAATCCCCTGCGACTCCTACCCAAAACCTCCAAAGTGAATCCCAGATGTCCCACCCAGTCTAAGGGAAGAGGCAGCTCTTCAAATAGAACAGCTGTACTTAAAAAGAGTCATCCAGAAAGTCACACCAGACCAGATAGGATCCAGTTTTTACTCAAGGTTCTTTTTGGTGCCAAAAGAGACAGGGGACTGGAGGCCAATTTTGGACCTCAGCTGTTTAAACAAGTTCGTCAGCCAGAAAAAATTTCAGGTGGTCACGGTTCAGTCCATTCTCCTGTTTCTGGAGGAAGGCGATTATATGTGCTTGATAGACCTTCGGGATGCATATTACCACATCAAAATGGACAAATGCTTCAGAAGGTTCCTTCGCTTCCAGCTGGGAGCCAATCATTACCAATTACGTGCCCTGCCCATCAGACTCTGTACAGCCCCCAGAGTGTTCACCAAATGCATGGCAGCAGTGACAGCTCACTTGAGACTGCAAGGATTCCGGGTGTTTCCATATCTGGACGATTGACTCCTCACCGCCCCCACCAAGCATTTGCTGGTAACAGCCTTGCATTACACCCTCTGTCTGGCGCATTGCCTGGGACTATCCGAATCACAGGCTTCAAAGACTAAGGATACAGCTCCGAATGATAATCTGCCACAGATTCCTGGCTAGACAGGTTCTACAGTTGCTAGGGTCAATGGCAGCATCTTTATCTATAGTCCCCCTAGCAAGATATCACATGAGACTCCTACAGTGGCTTCTGTTGACCCAATGGTACCTGAACCGTCAACCGTTGTCTTACCAGATTCGTATTACAGAGCGGTGCAAACTGGATCTTTCTTGGTGGATGAAGCCAGACACAGCACTTTGGAGCTGGCCTTTCCATCCCCCTCAGCCCAGCACCATTATGACCATGGACGCTTCTCTGATAGGGTGGGGGAGCCATTATCAGGGAATGACTGTACAAGGCACATGGTCCGATCTTGAGGGCAATCTGCACATAAATGTTCTGGAATTGAGGGCAATGTTTTTAGTGTTGCAAGCATTTCAGATTACCCTTCCTTCGGGAACAGTTGCTATCCATTCAGACAACATGTCAGTAGTTTGGTACATCAACAAACAAGGGGAAACCAAGTTTTATCCCCTATGTCGAGAAGCCATGAGAGTGTGGCAATAGGCGATTGCTTCCAACCGTTTTCTGATAGCAACGCATACCCCGAGGATTTCCAATGTGATCGCAGACAAGTTGAGCAGGTGCATTCTCCTGCCTCATGAGTGGTCCCTCAACCCCAACTTAACGGCAAAGATCTTCAGCCGTTGGGGCCAGTCTTGCTGCAACCTATTTGCCTCCCAGTCCAACCACAAGTGCAGCAACTACTTCATCCTAATTCCCCTGCAGGGGGAGCCCCCGAGGGATGCATTTATCCATGACTGGCCCACAGGCCTTCTTTATGCTTATCCTCCCATTCCTCTGATTCCTCTAGTTCTGAAGAAAGCCCTCCAGTTAAAAAGCAAAATGATCCTCATAGGCCCTTTTTGGCCTCAACAGGTGTGGTTCCCCTTTCTCTGGCCTCATCTTCTTTGCAGTCCATGGATCTTGGATCCAACTCCAGATCTGATATCTCACCCTCAAGGGCTGAACCACCCAAACCTTTTCAGCCTCAAGCTCACAGCTTGGCTTCTCCACTTCAGTGATTGCCAGGCATTGTAATCTTTCCTCTCTAGTACGTGATATTATTCTGGCTTGGCATAAAACATCCGCCAGAAAACTTTATGCTGACAAATGGGAAAGAATTGTGATTTGATCTAGACAAACAGAATTGGATCCCCTTTCTACACCCATCTCTGCGGTACTCCAGTATCTATCCAAATTTTTTTGCCACAGCTTCAGCTGTTCATATCCATTTAGCTGCCATTTCAAATTTTCTTAATGTTTTCGGGGATTCCTCTTTAATTTCTCATCTTCTGAGCAAAACCTTTTTGAAAGGAATCTATCATTCGAGACATCTACTTAAGCAGCCCACTGAACCCTGGAGTCTCACACTTATCTTGCAGTCTTTGACACGGTCTCCCTTCAAGCCGACAGCCATGTGTGACATCAAGTTTCTCTCCTGGAAATCCCTTTTTCTGGTGGCTATTACTTCAGCTAGATGCATTTCCGAATTCCAAGCTGTTTGTGTCAGGTATCTTTATCTGATTTTTCATAAGGACAGAGTATCACTTTGGACCAATCCTTCCTTCCTGCCCAAAGTAATTTCCAAGTTCTCCATTAATCAGTCTATTGATTTGCCTGTGTTCTTCCCTAATTTTTCCAACAAGGGAGAGTATTATTTATATTTATTGGATGTTCACAGACAATTGAGGTTTTATCTAAACAGAACAAGAGCAATCAGGAAATCTGACCAATTATTTATTTCTTTTTCTGGTCCAAAAATGGGAAAGTTAGTCTCTGAAGTGACTCTATCCAAATGGCTCAGAGACTATATAACCTTCATTTATAACCTAGAAAGGAAATCTGTCCCACCAAACATCAGGGCTCACTGCACCAGATCAATGGCAACTTATGTGGCGTTCCACTCCAGAGCTTCACTGGACGACATCTGTGCAGCAGCTATGTGGGCTTCCCCCTATACCTTTATCACTCATTACAAACTGGGCCTGGTCTCTAGGGGAAGGGTGTCCATTGGTTCAGTGGTGCTTAGGAATGTTCTTCCTTAGGGCCACCCATGGATATAAGGTAGCTGGGGACTCTGTCCCATCAGTGATGAATGGAATGAAGATTAACATCATCAGATAAAGAAGTTATGTCTTACCATAATGTTTGATGTGTGTTGTTGATCTTCATCCATTCATCACGTCCCACCCTCCTTCCCACTCCTAGAGGCTCCTGGGGGATCTTTGGGTCCACTTCTTGGGCTAAGGATTTTGCTCAAAGGCAGCCTCTGTTTTACTTGCTAGGCAAACTCGATCTGAGGTAACAGGGAGAAGGGGATCATGGGTAAAGTCTTAGCTGAGAGTTTTTGGCTGGCACAAGCTTTGGTATAAGGCCGACCTGGTTCCGAGGGCTCGGAACCAAACCCATCAGTGATGAATGGATGAAGATCAACAGCACAGATGGAACATTATGGTAAGACATAACTTCTTTTTCTTACTCATGGCTAAATCTTCATGCAAAGATGTTAATACTTTTGGCCAGAAGTTAGGTACTACATCTGGGCTAGGGGTTTTCCAGTTAGGAGCTTTTCTTAACTTTGTTTCAATCTCTTTGACTGTTACTCCATCTCATTTCATATCCTGTACATTTGAACTTCTTATTCTTTCTTTTACTTTTTCTATCAATTTAGCAGTTTTGTTATGTTTCACAGGATCTTCATAGATATTTCTCCAAAATCTATTTCTTCCCTTTTCGGTGGTGTTTTGATTGCTTTTGCCTTGTTTCCCAATTCAATGTAAAACTTTTTTGGGTCATCAGTAAATTGCTATTTATATTTATATTTATCTGAATATCTTCTGAGTTCTTCTGCCTGTGCTGATATATATTTTTAATTTATTATTTGTGATAGTGCATGACAGATCCTGATCTGTTCTGATATTGCGCATTACTTTTATCACATCTATCTTTACGAGTATTTTTGTTGCTCTATTCCCTCTTCTGTACTCTTCTAGCAGTGACACTTTTTATCTTAATTGCCTTATATTTTTCTCTATTTGATACTTCCATGATGGCATTCAATTTCTCCCCTTCCTTTCCCTTACTACCCTGTGTTTTGTGGTAAGACTTTATCTGTTATTAATTTAGCTGCAAAGTAGTATATTTACTTCTGCTATATTGCATGAATCCATATGGACAGTCCTAATTACTGTGATCATGTTTTATCAAACTTCTGACTTTTTAGGTTTTACTGATTTTCTGTAGCCCATTTCTTTCATTAATCTTAATATGTCTATCCATCTGTATTAAATCTTCTCTTAGATCATTTTCTTCTAAACTGAGTGCACATTCTTTGTTCTCCATTTCCTGCGGGCATTCTATACAAAGTTCCACAGCATCTTCCTGTGGCACATTCTCTTCAGTTTCATTCTGTGTCATCCATTGCTCTTTCATATTGAAACCCACTGTCCTATCACTCCACAACATTGACTGCCTCAGAGTTGCCACATTTTCCTGTTCCTTCCCTTGTTGTGCAATTCCAACTGAGCATTTGTACTGGTTTCCTGTTGAAGGCTCCAAAGTATCTTCATATGGCAACTGATCAGATGTTTCCCTGTCCAGTGGTTTCTCCTTAATTTGGGGATCCATTGCTCTATCCAGCTGAGATGTTATCAGAGTTAGACTTTTTTTTACATTAAATCCTTCACTTCACAGGTAATCCATAACCATAGTTTCTGTTTCTTTAACTTCTCAATTACTAATCCTATTTTCTACTTTTCCTTTTTGTTTTCTTATTTTTTGTATTGTAAAATTTTCCATGTCTGGATGTCTTTGCCTGTATTTCTGTTCAGATATCTTTGGTGCTGCTCTTTTGGTATTGATTAGTTTTGCTTTCTCCTTTGCATAAATACTGCACCATATTAAATATATTTTTCTTTCCCATGTTCATACTTCTTCAGATGTCTCCTGCTTCTCCTTACTTTGGGGACTCGTTGTTCCATCTTACTGTGATATAACCTGTATTAGACTTTGTACACTAAATCCTTCACTTTGCAGGTATTCCATAACTTCAACTTCTAATGTTATGTTGTCCTATCTCGCCTTCATTCTTGCTGGTTGGGGTTCAGAACCGAGCATCGGTTCTGACTCGGCCTATTACTAGAGCTCGAGAGCTTCCACTGGTTCAAGGCTATACCTTATCCCATGATGCCTAGGGAAGATAACCCAGATCTTGTTTGCCGCTAAACTAGATCGGGTGCTTCTCACTAGGCTCAGGCTAAGTGAACTTCTTTTTTGGGTATTATTGGTTTATTATTAGTCTATTACAAAGTATTTTGTATATATATATTATTCTGTTTTACTAGTTGACTGTGTTTTTAGGCTTCACTGTAGTGGATCTCTAAGTTTTTTCTTGCTTGTGTGCTTGTTGTGGCTGGCAGTCACTTTTGCTAGGCCTACATCTCCCTGTCCCGTCCTTTCAAACTCTAAAACTTAAATTTTAATGTACCTGTTTGAGTTAGAGGGTTCATCTTTCTTTCTCTTCTGTCCATTTAGGTTAGAGGACAACTTTTTCCTTCCTTTACAATTTTTCCAAGAGGTTTTGTCATTTGAGTTAGAGACATCTCCTGTGGCTAGAGGGGATCATCGTTTTAGTTAAAGACCTCTCCTCTAGCCCCCTTTCTCCCTGCTTGAGTGTTTAAAAAACAAACAAAAAAAAAGTTTAGTAGAAGCTAGATAATTACCATTTTGTTTGATAGCTGATAGTTTTTTGCTAGTATTACTATCTTTGTCTTTTGTATAGTTCCTGGACAATTTTGTTGTGGTTGTTGTTTGCTTGTTACTATGTCCAAGGAAGGCAGAGAAGTGAAGCAGTATGGCTTCAAAAAATGTGACTCCTGCACTCAGAAAATGTCCTTAACGGACGGACACACTGGTTGTGTCTGCTGTTTAGGTGCGGTGCACCTTCAAGACTCATGTTCAATATGTCACGGTTTCAGTTCCAGGGTTCTGCAGGAACATAGAAACAAACTGATGGTTAAGGGACTGCTTCCATTTGTTGAGGCTCTCAAAGGGAACCAGACCTCTTCAATATCGTCCCAGTCACCAAAATCAGACAAATCTACAAAAAGGGCTTCTTCCTCGGCTTCTGCCTCTCATCCGGCTAAGAAACCCTCAAAGGATCCAACTTCGGACCGAAAGGTTCTTGGGCCCAAGAAAACTGCTCCTTTGGTTCCACCAATATTGTCGGAACCGATCGGGATTTATGTACACAGCCAGTCTCCAACCTTGGAGCAGGTATCCTGAGTCCCCCAGTCACCCATCTTATAGTCTGTGGTTGGTAGCATAAAATCATTGGCCCTGTCCTCTCAATCATCCAGGAGTCTATCGGATGGCAACTTGGAGCGGGTGGTCAAGAGATTGCTTCGGACTCCGCTGCTAGCCAAGATCCTTTCAAGTCCAGCCCAAAAGGATTTGGAACTGACTTCTACTCCTGCCCCTTCTGCTATTCCTCCTCCAACCTGAGTGGTTTTGGAGTCGGAGTGCTTGGATGCCTTTGTGGTGAAACTGTTGGGTCCGAGACTCACCCTTGGGTTTTCGGCCCCAACTTCTGCTCTGACCTCTTCAGTACCATCTTCTGTCGAGGGGTCTGGGAGCAAATGTTTCCCCGTCGGGTCTGGGGAGGAGAGTCGGGTTGGACCCTTGTTGGATCCGAATCTACCTGTCGGGGCTTCGGCACAGGTGAGCTTAGTGCCTCCATCGGCCATAAAGTCCTCCTCCTTGGTACAGGGGAAGTCTCCTGGTTCTTCAGAGTTGGAGGCTCCCTGTGGCCCATGTCGTGGTGCCTTCAAGGTGATGAGGACTGTGCTGTCACCCCTGGCAGCTCCACCCTCGGATCTAGGCACTCTTTTCCCAAAAGTGCCAGTGTCTGCCTCTGTACCATCCCTCCCCCCATACATAGAGAACCAATGCCCCAGGATGCCCCATTGGATGAGTCACTCTCTTCTGAAACCTCCCCAGAGGAGCCCTCCAGAGAGGTCCCTCAGAAGAGGACTTGTAAGAGGAAACATCTAGACTCCCCCGATGACTCTGTCACTTCTGATATGGACTTAGAGGATTCAGAAGGGTCCCCACGGTCACCCTCTGAGGATGCCTCCTTCTCAGACATCCAAGATATCCTGAAACAGAGAGGTGGATGGAAGACCCTTACCCCATCTGAGGATGAGTGCGTATACATGGAGGCATTTGGATCTCAACCCTCCAACTCTTGGGTGTCTCTGCCTTTCGACCAGCTCCTTAGTGTAGTCAGTCGAAAGGCATGGGGCTTTCCAGAACCTGTGGAACTTGTTCCAAGGAGGCCCAACAAATTCATAACTGCCCCTTCAGATAAGGAGTTCTCAACCAAAGGTGTCCCGGTAGATGCTATGGTGGTGGCGATGGCCACCAAAAAGGAGTTAGCTGAGACTTCTTCATTTGTCCATCCACCAAATAAGGAATCTCGAATGATGGACAGATATGGGAAGCGTATGTTCTCCTCAGCAGCCTTTACACTCAGGTCACTGAACTATTTAACCCACTTTACCAGACTCCAATGGGATCTCCTGAAAGAGCTAGGAAATACCCTCCAAGGTTCTACAGCTGCGGGGGTGTCAGATAAGGTGACCTCTCAGCTCGCTACCTTAAGTTCTGTAGTCAACTCCTCCATGAGGCTCATCTCGTACACAGCCAATGGAACAAGTAGGGCAGCAGGCACAGGAGTAGCTCTGAGGAGACACTCCTGGATGGACCTTTGTGAGTTTGCTGAACCCTTCAAGTCTTCCTTCATAAACGCCCCTTTTGACGGCTCGTCCTTGTTCGGGCCAAAAGTGAAAGAGACCCTGACCAGGTGTGAGCAAGAAGATAAAACTCTGTATGCTGTGGGAGTACGTTTTTCTGTCCCTACCAGGCCTTATCCCAAAGGCCAGAAGGGGGGGGGGGGATGCAGTTCCGTAAATTCCAAAGAGCTTCACCGGGCACACATGGTGACTTTTCGTCCAGGGGCAAAGGGGGAAATAACAGTGGAAGATGCCGAACTCTCGGCAGAGTCCGCAAAATCAGGGCAGTCAGCGGCAGGCTGTCACTGTACCCAATAGCCTGGCTGAACATCACTCAAGACAAATGGGTACAGTCGATATTTTCCAGGGGATACAACATACCCTTCTCCACCCCACCCCCACAAACAAAAAGATCAGTCCCAGATATTCCACCCTGTCAAAGGGATCAAGCAACCCTAGAGATGCAAAGGTTGCTAAGAAAGAGTCATCCAAGAAGTCCCCGCAGACCAAATCAAATCTGAAACTTACTCAAGGTTCTTTTTAGTTCCAAAGAAAATAGGGGACTGGAGACCCATCTTGTATCTCAGCAGGCTGAACAAGTCCGTAAAAAAAGCAAAGTTCCAGATGGTGACACTGTAGTCTCTACTCCCCTTTCTAGGACAAGACAATTGGATGTGCTCAATCTTTCTTCAGGATATGTGCTACCATATAAAAATGGACAGACAATCCAGGAGATATCTCCACTTCCGGCTGGGAGCTAGCCATTACCAATTCAGAGCTCTGCCCTTTGGCCTCACTACAGCCCTCAGAGTGTTTACCAAATGCATGGCAGTATTCACGGCTCATCTGAGGCGTCTAGGATTCCGGGTGTTTCCATACTTAGACGACTGACTCTTGACTGCCACCACCAAGCATCTACTAACCAAGGCAAGAGACACCACCGTCCATCTATTTTCGGAACTGGGCATTACAGTAAATTTTGAAAAAATTGCCTTGTTGCCATCACATCATATTACATACATAGGAGCATATTTAAACACAAAAGACATGGTAGCAAAATTGCCTCATGACAGGGTACAGACAATGCGCCATCAAGTGTCCATCTTGCTCTTGAAACAGCCAAAGTTTGTTCTAAAGCTCTTAGGCACTGTGGCAGCTGCTGTAACACTAGCACCTCTGGCACGTCTACATATGAGAGTCCTACAGTGGCCACTCTTTGCTCAATGGTCCATGCAGGAGTTGCCCATGTCCCACAAGATCTTCATCACAGACTCCTGCAAGAGGGATCTATGCTGGTGGCTTCAATCCACACAGGTGACTCTAGGCAGGCCATTCACTCTCCCCCAACCAGTAGCTACAGTGACCACGGACACTTCCCAGATAGGGTTGGGGGGGGCATTATCTGGGAAAGATATCCAAGGAATTTGGCAGGAACATGAGTACCATTTGCACATCAGTGTCCTAGAGATGAGAGCGGTGCTTCTGGTGTTGCAGGCATTCCAGAACTCTTTTCTACCAGGTACGATTGCAATACAGACAGATAATATGTCGGTAGTGTGGTACATCAACAAACAAGGTGGAACCAGATCCTAACCCCTATATCGAGAGGCTCAGAGAGTATGGAGATGGGCAATATCTTCTCAACGCTTTCTGACTGCAATGCACATTTGGGGGAAATCCAACATGATAGTGGACAAATTAAACAGAGCAGTTCTGATTCCTCACGAGAGGTGTCTGAAACAGGAAATTGTGAACCAAATTTTTCGCAAGTGGGGCCAACCTTGCTGCGACCTCTTTGCCATGTCCATGAACACCAAATGCAACAGCTACCTTGCCCTAATCCCCCCTCCGGGGAAGTCACCAAGGGATGCACCTTTTCACAATTAGCCCTCAAAACTTCTTTATGCCTTTCCCCAGTTTTCTCTAATCCCCAAAGTTCTACAGAAAGCCAAATTGTTGAGCTGCAGGTTAATTCTCATCGCTCCATACTGGCCTCGTCAAATCTGGTTCCCCTTCCTGTGGTCCCATCTCCGAGAGGAGCCATGGATTCTAGACCAAGTGCCAGATCTTCTGACTCATCAGTCAGGAACACTCCATCCTTCTATCCAAACCCTCAAGCTGACAGCTTGGCTGCTCCACTTCCAATCTTAGCCAGGCTTCCAGACATATCCTCTGCAGTGCGTCACATTCTGGTTGCTTCTCATAAGACAACAACTAGAAAACTGTATGCTAGCAAATTAAAAAGATTTTCTGGTTAGGCGTCTAAGAATTATATAGACCCCTTTACAGCCCCTGTAAGTAAAAATTTAAATTTCTTAGCAGAGATTTTCAGTGAAGGTGCTGCAGCAGCTACCATACGAGTACAATTAGCTGCCATATCTAACTACCACATAGGAGACATGGGATCAAAAATAACGTCTCACAGATTGTGCAAAGCCTTCCTGAGAGGTACCTTTCTACTAAGGCTCCCAATATGAGAACCACCACCTCCTTGGGACCTCAATTTGGTACTGGCTACTCTGATTCTACCACCTTACGAACCAGCCTCCTCTTGCGAACTAAAATTTCTGACCTGGAAAACAATCTTTTTAACAGTCATTACTTCAGCTAGGAGGGTTTCAGAGCTCCAAGCTCTGTCCATTTGCCCTCCCTATCTAGTTTTTCACAAAAAATAGAGTTTCTCTTAGAACGAATCCTTCATTCCTTCCCAAAGTATGTTCTGAGACCAATTTGAATCAGTCCATAGACCTGCCTGTCTTCTTCCCAAACTATGGCAACAGGGCAGAATATAAACTACACCAATTGGTCGTCCACAGACAGTTATGGTTCTATTTGAATAGAACAAAGGGGTTTAGAAAATCTGACCAGTTATTCTTCTCCTTCTCAGATAACAGGAAAAGGTGCACCAGTTTCTAGAGTTACCTTATTAAAATGGCTTGCTGATACTATTACCTATGCATATAATTCTTAACGTAAACAATTGCCAGGGAAGATTAGGGGCCACACAACAAGCGCTATGTCAACTTCGACCGCCTTTCAAGCTAGATTGCCTATGGACTCCGTTTGTGCAGTAGCCACATGGATCAATCCTCATACCTTCATCACTCATTACAGAATAGATGTGGCCTCCCGGAACAGGGCTTCCTTTGGTTCACTTTTCTGAAGAGCTTATTCCCTTGAGCCACCCAAGAAAGAAGGTGCTGGGGACCCTGTCCCAACCAGCAAGAATGAAGGCGAAATAGGACAACATAACATTAAGAAGTTATGTACTCACCATAACGTTCCATGTTTGTTGTCCATGATCTCGCCTTCATTCTTGCATCCCACCCTCCTTCCCCCAACCTTTGCTCTTGGAGGATCGAGAGGAAATTTTTATTGATGTAAAATGTTCTCTGCTTCCCTTCTGGCCTCATGAGTCATAGGCTAAGAATTGTTACTTTTGTTTTTACTATATGGTTTCTAATATGTTAGTAATCTGCAAACAAGATCTGGATTATCTTCCCTAGGCATCATGGGATAGGGTATAGCCTCGAGCCAATGGAAGCTCTCGAGCTCTAGTAATAGGCCAAGTCAGAACCGATGCTCAGTTCCAAACTCCAACCAGCAAGAATGAAGGCGAGATTGTGGACAAGAAACATGGAACGTTATGGTGAGTACATAACTTCTTATTTATTTTAACTTCTGCTTCTCTAATCTTCTATTCTCTGTTCCCTCTTTGTGATCTTATTTTTTTATTGTGCAATTGTCCTTATCTGGATGCCTTTGCCTATATTTCTGTTCGAATATCTTTGAGGCTGCCTTTTTTTATGTTGAGTAATTTGGCTTTCTCTTTTGCAAAATATTGCACCATATCAGATCTCTGTCTTTCCCATGTCCATATTTCTCATTTGTACCTTTCAAACGCCTTTAGATTTTGTTCTTTATTTTTCGCACTTCCTCAGTTGCTTCTTTTTTTCCAAACAGCCCAAGATCTGTTTCTTGGTCTATATAATGTTTTTCATAAATCTGTTGTATTACTAAACACAAATTTTATTTGAAGCTTCTGACAGTTTTTTTCTTGTGGAAGTATTTTTCTTTCCTGTAATTTCTCCTTAATCTTTTTGCATATCTTCTGTCTGGAAATTCTGGACTTGTTGCATAATAGTAACAATATATAATTTCTTTTTTTATACTCAATAGTCCTCTCTATCATCTTTATGGCTTTTTTGGGGCTATCAGTTTTTGTGATTTTTGTGGACTACTACTTCCGTCTAACACAGGGGGCCATCCTTCCCCTGGGCCTAGCCCCATTGTAAGAATGTTTCTGTGTCTTCAGGATTCTACACTGTCATTTTTCCAGTCCTGGCACCAGTGTACCTACCAGGATTAGGCACATTTTTATACTGGGTCTTGTGCATCCAGCTATCTTTTTTATTTTTAACTTACTTCTGTTCATGATATATGCTAGATAAAATGCAGTCTATACATCAGTGTTGTCTTTGTGAGATTTTGTGAAAAACATGGTCCACCTCGTGAAGGTACTCACCAAGACTTGAGGATGAATTTATTTCAAGCAATACAACTCTCCTTTGCTTGCTGACTTATCATCTTTCCATTCAGACATGTTTCCAGAGAGATTTGACTAAAGAACTTTCATATTCTCTGGAGGGGTACCTTACTAGTGGATGTCCAAAAAAGTGTGGAGTGCCAGTTGTCTACCCTACAATCCATGTTGAATGTAGCCATGAGGCTGCTTTCTAATGCAGCAGATGGTGCAGCTGGTACTGGCATTACAATGTGTGGTCATGCCTGGATGTAGCTTTCCAACTTTGAGGAAAGCTTTAAGACATCCTTCATAAATGCCCTATTTGATGGTTCCACTTTGTTTGGATATGCTCAGAAGTGAACGGGATGATAAGACCTTGTCTGCAGTTGGAATAAGTTTTTCAACTCCTCAGAGATCCTTCTCCAGGAATCAAAGAGGGGAAATAAAATGTGGTTCAAAAAATCTCAAGGTTTTTACCAGGACACTTCCAGGATAGGCCTCCAAGAGGCAGAGATGGAAGCAGTTCCACAGAAGGTCACCCTAGGGACAGAGCAGTCCACAAAATCAGTGTTTCCATAGTCCATTCACAGAGAAATCTTACCAGCTTCCCTGAACTCTTAACTGACTGCTGCACTCTGGAGGAAGTTGGGGACTCCTCCTTACATCATCTAGCTTGGCAAAACATAACACAAGATTCATGGGTGCTAAGGATTATCTCCACAGGTTATACAGTACCCTTTTTAGATAATCCAGAAATAAAACAAAGGATTGCCAATATTCCACCCAGTCAGTAGGAATTTGGAGCAACAGAGTTTCAGAAGTTACTGGTCAAAAGAGTCATCCAACTAGTCCCCCAAGACCAGTTAGAATCCGAAGTCTACTCAAGGTTCCTTTTAGTTCCAAAAAAGACAGGGGACCTGAGACCAAGTTTAGATCTCAGCAAATTAAATCAATTTGCAAAAGTCCATTCAACCTCTACTCAGAAAGGATGATTGAATGTGCTGTATAGATCTCCATGATGCCTACGATCACATAAAGATCCAGAGGTAGTCCATGAGATTACTGTGTTTCTGTCTGGGAACCAATCACTTTCAATTCAGAGTGCTGCCTTTCAGTGTCACCACAGCCTCCTAGGTGTTCCTCAAGATAATGGCAGTGGTTACAGCCTATCTCAGACTTCAAGGGATTCCCATATCTGGACGATTGGCTCTTAACTGCTGCCTCCAGGCATCTGCTTCTAACACACCAGTCATTCCTACTAAAACTATCACCTCGCTGGGAGTATCCATCAGTATCAAGAAGAGCAAATTACAACCTACCCAATCCATAGAATTCATAGGCTGCAAGAGAGACATTGTACTTCATTTAGCAAAGCTACCTTTAACACAGGTCAGATCAATCAGATCAGTTGCTCTTCAGGTAATAAACTATCCCCACCCCAAGGTTCAACTGATATTAAGATTTTTAGGTTTAATGTCTTCCTCCATAGTGATGATCCCCTTAGCCAGATATCACATGAGAGTTCTACAGTAGACATTAGCTGTGCAGTGGTGCCAGAAAATTCATCCCCTTCACTACAAAATACAACTTATGCGAATCTGCAAGAACCATATCCAGTGGTGGGTTTCATCCGACTCAGTCATTCTGGGCAGACAGTTCTCTCCTCTGGTTCCCAAAGCCACAGTGATCTCGGGCACCTCCCTTCTTGGGGTGGGGAGGGCATTTGAAAGGAAACACTGTCCAAGGAATGTGGTCCCCATTAGAGGCCAACCTTCACATCAGTGTCTTGGAGTTACGACAGGCACTTCAGGACCATGTACCCAAGAATGTAAGTGCCATACAGACAAAATGTCAGTAGTTTGGTACATCAACAAACAAGGTGGAACCAGATCATACCATCTTTGCTGAGAAGCCATGAGAATCTGTCAGTGGACGATGTCTTCGAACTGCTTTCTAGTAGCAACACATACCTGGGACGTCCAATATCTTAGCAGACAAGCTGAGTAGAATGATATTACTGCCTCACAGGTGGTCTCTCAGCATATATATGGCAACAAAGATATTCAGCCACTAGGGCCAACCTTGCTGCAAACTATGCTTCTCACCTAAACAACAAATATAGAAGTTACTTTGCCTTCATCCCTTCACAGGGTCAGTCAGCAAAAGATGCTTTAGTCCATCCTTAGTCCCCATGTCTCCTTTATGACTTTCCCCACATTTCCCGTATCTCTAAGTTCACCCAGAAAGCAATGGAGTGCCTGACCAAAGTAAACCTCATTAACCCCTTCTGTCCTTGGCAGATATGGTTTCCCTTTCTTTGGCCTCACTTAGTTCACCCACAATGGGTACTGGCTCCCCTCTTCTTACACACTCCTCTAGGATGTCTTTACCAGACCTACAGAACCTAAAACTAACTACATGGTTTCTCCATTTCTAACAATTGCCAGAGGTACCAGACTTTCTTCCCCATTAGTATGAATCATGTCATCCTCTCAAATCACACCTAGGCGTCTGATAATGGTCTAGAGTCTAGACTCTTTCTCAGCACTGCTTCCAAAAATCTTAGAATTCCTTTCGGAACTTTCCATGTCTGAGTCAAGTTATTTGACAAGTAAGGTACAATTGGCAGCCATTTCAAACTTCCATTTAGGTTTCAGTAATGCTTTCATTGCTTCTCTCAAAATCCCTAAGGCCTTTTTAAGAGGTACCTTCTTACTGAGTCGTCCAGTCTGTGATCAAGTCCCTCCTTGGGATATCATCATTTTGTTAGTCCTTAACTCAAAAACCCATTGAACCTGCAGCATCTACAAATATGAAATTTCTGTCCTGGAAGACTGTATTTTTGAGTATTAGAACTTCATACACTTTCATGTAAGGCCCCCTTCCTGTTTTTTCATAAAGAAATGTGTCATTAAGAACAAACCCATCTTTTCTTCCAAAAGTGGCTTCTGAATCAAATTTAAATCAACAAATTGATTTGCCAGTTTTCTTTCACAAATTTTCCAATAAAGTAGAACCTATGATGCATACACTAGAGATGCACAGGCAACTCAGATTTTACCTTCACCCTAACAAGACTTTCAGAAAATCAGACCACAATTATTTATTTCCTTCTCCAAAAAAAAGTTGGGTCAGTCTGTTTCTAAAGTTACAATTCTGAGATGGTTAGCTAATTGCACCTCCTTTGTCTATGACTCAAGAGGTATGCCTTTACAATCAAAGCCTAAAGCTCATTCTACAAGAGCAATGGCAACCTCTAGAACCTGTACTGAATGAGCTCCTATAAGTGACATGTGTAGCCGCAAATTGATCTTCAACTCATACCTTTGTATCCCACTATATATTGTATGTACAGTCCAGGATGTGCACATCTTTTAGTTCTACCATAATCGGAAATATCCTTCCTTAAAACCATCCAGGTACCATCGGGTGGTTTGGGAATCTGTCAAAAAAGACAACATCGGATACAAAAGTTATGTACTCAACATAACTATAGATCCGTGTTTTCTTTTCGTCTGGTTCAACTCCCTTCCCCCCTTCCAGATTTTCCTGGTACATCTAAAGATCAGTCAGATCTTTTCTTGGACCCTCTGCCCTTTTACCTTCTTGACACATATTGTGTGTGTGTACACACACACACACACACACACATATAAATATATATATATATATATATATATATATATATATATATATATATATATTATGTATATGGGTCTCCTTCAGAAGACTGACAAACCAAAAGACTGAATCCCAAAATACTGAAAACATTTTTAATGCAGAGGGGTAAGCCCCCCTGAGCCCCCACACCCCCTGCTAATTATATATACCAACTCCAAGATAGTACAACAGTGGAGAATGGGCAAATTCCATCTTTAAGTATTTTGAGTTTTCAGTATTTTGGGATTCAATCTTTTAGTTTGTCGTCAGTCTTCTGAAGTAGACCTCTATATATATATATATATATATATATATATATATATATATATATATATGCATATGTGTGTGCATATTTAGGTACATATGTATGTGTATATATAGATACATATAAGTGGGTCTGTGTGCGTGTATATATATATATATATATATATATATATATATATATATATATATGCATATATATATCTATATCTATATATATATATATATATATATATATATATGGGTTCCGTTCAGAAGCTCGAAATACTGAAATCTCGAATTTCAGTATTTCGAGCCCAAGAAGCCGAATCCACATATAGCGAAAGTTTAGAAGCGCGAAATTCAAAACCTCGAATACCGGAGGTTTTGAATTTCGAGCTTCTAAAGTTCCGCTATGGTTATGTATTCAGGTAAGTGTGTGTGTGTGTGTGTGTGTGTGTGTGTGTGTGTGTGTGTGTTAAGGGGTTTGAGTAGGGACTGTGGTGTGTGTCAGTGTGTTTTGTTGCTGTGATGTGCGTGTGCGAAGAGAAAGCTTGTGTGGTGGTGTTTTGTGTGTGTTTGTATGTAGTGAAACCTCAGAGTGAGAATATTTAAGTAGGGGTGGTGTGGGGGGTGCAGGAGGCTTGCCCCCTTGCTTTCATGTAGTAGAGTGATTGTGTGTGTTTGTGTGGTGGATGTGTGTGTGTGTGTGTGTGTGTGTAGTAAAACCGCGAAATTCAAAACTTTCGGTATTCGAGGTTTTGAATATTGCAGTTTTTAGTTTTTGTTGTTTTGTGAATTCCACTTCTTGGGGTCGAGATACTGAAATTCGGGATTTCAGTATTTCGAGCTTCTGAAGTGAATCCATATATATATATATATATATATATATATATATATATATATATATATATATATATATGTATATATATATATGGATCTACTTCTAAATTTCGAAGCTTCAAAATGTTTAAATTGTTATGGTCGAGGAGACCATAAGATTGGAGTTTTGCTCCCCTGCACCCCCCACACTTCCTCTTTATTAAATATACCAACTCCGAGATCGCACCACAGCGAGGAAAAAGATAAATATACCGTTCCACGCTGTACGTCAGTCTCCATTTAAATGGTTCAAACTTTCTAAACTTCGATCTTATGGTCTTCACCATAAGAAATTCAAAATTTTGAAACTTCGAAATTTAGAAGTAGACCCACATGTGTGTGTGTATGTATCTATGTATGTATATATATATATATATATATATATATATATATATATATATATATATAAATATATATACACACACACACCCATATACAAAATGTTTTATATGTTTACATGTAGTGATGGCCCCATGGCCAGTCAGCAAACTCGATCTGATGGATTTCAGATAGGTGAGGAGGATTGTGGGTACAGGAGGAGTCAGAGCTCTCAGATCCAAAGGTTTGATACAAGGTGCCAAAGTCAGAGCTAACCAGATCTAACAATCCACACATTGATCCAGATGAAAAGAAGACAACATGGCTTTATTTATGTCCTTCCATTTCACTGTTGCAGTATTCATAACATTAGGGATACCCTGCCAAGGGCGGCCCAACGTCCGGCCAGTATACCAAAGACTTTAGGTTGCCTTAAGGTACACCGTATGTGTAGGGCATAAAAGTGAAATCCAGACAAACCACCCTCAGAACAACTTTGCCACCAGTCTGAACATTATCATTTGATCATCAGTCTGAATGTCCTTTCTGTTGCTGGTTCACCTAATCATTGCAGATAAGTGCCCCATTGGGGTTATTTTTTACTTATCTTTTCTTACTGTTGCTAGTGGGGTTTCTTGTCATTCATGAAGGGTAAATGCCAGTGTGGGGGACAGATTCCCCATAAAGACTACCATGACCTGTGTCTCTTTTGCTTAGGTGTCTCTCACGACCATATGGCCTGTTCCATTTGTCAGCCTTTTGTACCAAAAATCCTTTGTAGTAGACTATCTTCTTTGGCACTGTATCTGGAAAATCAGCATCTTCAGCTTCTTGTGAAAGATACGATGGAGGGTACTTCCCACTCTGAGTGACAGCTTTTAGTGAAGAAGAAGGCCAAGAAATCTAGACCAGAATCTGCCACTCTTCAGCCTCTGCTGGACATCTGTCTCAAGGCGAGTGAATGCCTGGAGGTTTGCCTGGCTTTGTTGTTGAATTCGTCTGCCTTGACTGGGTTGGAAGCTGGCAGGGATATGACCTTAAGCATGTCTGAGTAGGTTTTTCACATATCCGCTTCAGACGATCAGGAGGAAACACAACTGATTATCTCTGAGGAGCCTAGGCATGTTCCTCAAATTTGAGTCAGAGAAGAAGTACCTGCTACCATCACTGAATGCCATCCTGGTCAGATCCTTCCAAATTTTATAAGGCGGACATCCCATTGAAGTAAAAACAAAGCACTAAACATATCTCCCCTCCTCCTAAGGGCCTTCACTCAGGGTTTATTTAGTGCTTTAATTGCACTGAAACCCCTTTAGGGAGTTTCTGTTCCAGCCCCCCTTGGTCTTTCTACTCCCCTAAAAAGACCCAGGGAACAGGATTCCTCTGAGGAGGAGCTGGATGTAAGGAATGTCTTGCTTACTCTTCTCACATTCTCTCTCCTTTGGACAGTGGATCAGTGGAAGAGGAATCTACCAGTCCTGATACTCCCTTTGAAGAGATTTCCTTTGGGGACATGACCCCTGGAATGATGGAGTTCTTTAAATGGGATTGTGCTCAGGCTTCTGAGGTGCATAAAAGATACTATGAGTTGCTGCAAATTAATTCTCCTAAACCTTCTGCTGTTCCTCCTGTTTTGGCTGCCTTGTTGGATGCATTTTCTAATGATTCTAAGGCTCCAGACTCCCAGCCCCCTGCTCCCAAAAAACGTAATAGATCCTATAGGGTGCCTGAGGACTGTAAGTGTTTGTACAAGTGTCCTTCTGCTGTCCCTTCAATGGTGTCTGTAGCTTCTGACAAGCCTTCTCGATTGCTTCCTTCTCCCAAGTTACTGCCCTCTGATAAATATAGCAGGACCATGGAAAGGCTATTACACCTCTGCTACTTTGGCTTTTAGGGCTGTTAATTATCAGAACCATATGTCTAGGTATTTGTTTGCTGTCCTATCCCAGGCTTGTCAGGTTATTTCTGCTCTTTCAGGCTCTGAGAGTAAAACTTCTGCTCTTTCCCTGTTAGGGATTTCCTCCCAGGTGACGTGTCATTCCATCAAGTGTAGTTACGATGCAGCAGATGCTTTCTTTATGGCTGCTGCTTTTGGGTCAGTGATGAGGAGGTATTCTTGGCTTTGGCTTCAATGTTTCCCTGGTGATATTAAGGTTAAGTTGATGGATGCTCCTCTTGACAATAAATGTAGCAGCAGCAGCTTCTCCAAACAAGTGTTTAAGTCCCTTCAGGATAAGGGTAAGGGTTTACAGGAACGTAAACGTGTGTATTTCTTCTGTGCCTAAATTTCAGAGAAAGTAACCCAATAAGCCAGACTTTGTTCACAGGCAATCTCGCCCTCCTCCTAAGGGCAAAAAGGGTGGCAGGTAGGCTCCTTCTGCTAAGGCTAGTCAAACTTCTGTACCTCAGAAGTCTTCTTTTCCAGATAAACCAGGTGCTGTCTGACTGTCCTCTTCTTCCCAGCCACTTTTTGCTTTCTCTTCTCCTTTATTTGTTTCTTCCTGTTTGTCTATGGATTACTCAGGATTCCTGGGTCCTGTCCTTTATTCACCAGAGATATTTCATGGTTTGGAAATCCCTCCCCTCTTTTATGGGTATTCCTCAGCCCTCTAAGGAATAACTGTCCTTCTTTCCAAAGGTGCTTCAGGACCTTTTGCCTCAGGATACTATTCAGGAGGTATCTGTGTCCCAGAGGTGCAGGGGGGTTTACTCCAAGATGTTTCTAGTACCCAGAAAGAAGGGAACTTGGAGACCAATTCTAGACTTCTCTCATTCTTTAACAAGTTGTCCCTTCAGACTTGTTTCCCTCTTTTGTTTCATCAGGCTTATATGGTGTCCCTGGATTTCAAGGATGCTTATTTCCATATCCTGATTCATCCCTTTTTCAGGAAGTTTTTCATTTCTCTGTTGCTTCCCAGCATTTTCAGTTCTGTTTTGCCCTTTTGCCTTTCTACTGTCCCAAGGGTATTCACCAAATGCCTCGCTGCTGTGATTGCTTTTTGCAGTATTCAGGGGATCTAAGTATTTCCTTACTTGGATGACCTCCTGTTTCAGGCATCCCCTACAGAGATCCTCTTGCAAGTTCTTCATTTTTTCATTTCCCTTCTGCAAAGCGTGCGGTTCACAATAAACTTCAAAAAGTCTTTTCTGACTACATCTCAGGACCATGTTTTTCTGGGGTGCAGGATTCAGATGGTGCCTATGCTGGAATCCCTTCCTCCTCCAAAGGCCTTAACACTCATTTCCTTCCTTCAGACTCTTCTTCCTCTGGCCTCTATTTCAGCCAGTGAGTTTCTGAGACTTCTGGGTTTCATGGCATTCACTATCCCTATGCTCCCTCTGGTCAAACTCAACATGAGAAAGTTCCAGTGGTTTCTGAAGTCAGTTGATTTCAACATGTGCATCCCCTAGAATTTGTAGGTCCTCTTGTACCTTGTCTCAAGAAGGAGCTTTACTGGGGGGGGACTTCCAAGATGGCTGCATATTGAGTAGCAGCTTAATTTTAGTTCTCCCAGTGTGAAAACAGAAACTCAGCAGAAAAGTCCAGTAGACTTGTGTTTATGGGTAAATTTCAATAACTGGTTAGTAAGTGTATGCCTGGATGCCAGGAAAAAGAAATACAGAGGACACAAAAAAACTTAGCTGCAAAAAGTGAGGAAGAAACACTGACTGAGGAAAGTTCTGCAGCTGTTCAGCAAAAGCAATGCAACCTCCAGACCTGAATTCCAGTAACCTACAGGAAGATATAAGACAACTGTACACAGACCTGGTTAAAATAAATGAAACACTGATGGAGTATATCAATGCAAACAACAAAAGGCTGGAAAGTGGAAGAAGCTTTAAACAAATATTCAGATGAGATAATAAAGCTGCAAACCAGTGGCTGAAATGAAGAAAAGGCTGGCTGAATATGTGACTGCTCAGAAAGAGATGTTTAAAAAATAGAATTAGAGGATAGAGCACATAGGGAAAACTTGAGATTTTCAGCTATACCCTAGAAGGAATAGACCGCATTAATTTTATGAAAGCACAAATAAGCAACTGGACCGGTATTCCACAGCAGGAGATGTTAGTTGAAAGGCCACATTGTGTGTATGTTCCAAACTTGGCTTTGAGAAATCAGCCTAGACCTTTAATAGTAAAGATGCAATCCTGCCAGCAGAAGGGGTTGATTTTGACAAAACTGTGGTAGAAGGACAAAGTACTAAAAGTAGGAGACAGTAGTGTGTTTATGCAGAATGATTACTCGTTGTACACTAGGCAAGAAGAGAAGCAAATTTATTCCACTGTTCAGGGAATGTTGAGATGCAGGTTTGAGATTCAAACTGCTGTACCCAGCTGTCTTCAAAGTATTCTTCCCTGGAGGGACAAACTAATTTTTGATGAAGTACATGCTAAGGAGGAAATACAAAAGTTTGTCCAACAAAATGTAAGCTATGAAATAGAAAGAGATTCTCCTTCTTGTTCTTTTGGTAATAAAGACAACAGAGAGACTGTACCTGTGAAACCTTTTCCAGTGTTTCAACAGAGAATGGTGGAGTGAAGGAAGGGAGCACGAGGGTTGACTAGAACACTTGAGAGTACATTGGAAATGAAGCAGAGACAGGATTTGGGAAATGGAGATGAACAGGAGTAAAACCAGTAACTTAATGTGAGATCACAATGCAATAATTATGTGTGTGAAATATGACAGAACAAGAAAATCTGGAAATATTGCACTTTTTCAGACTTTGTTGGACTTGTGGGGGACTCCAAAGTATATTCCCTACTTCATGTCATTAATGTTCAAACAAATGATTTGTGCAGGGGAAGAGAGAGAGAAGTTAATTGTAAGTAAAGAATTTTTTTCTTCTTACTAGCACTGTTTTGTAGTATATGGTTTTCTTTGCATACTATAAAGTAAAGTTTTAGCAGTTATTTGTAAGTGTGATGGGGATTGTAAACAGGTGCTGCTGTTCTTTTTTTTCTTTTCTTTCTCCCTTCTCTCTTTTTTCTTGTTCAGTTTTAAGAAATGTAGGCAATGCAATAAAAAGCCTGATTAAAACAAAAATTAATGTGCTTCTCATTCTTGCATGGGGAAATGACTGGATTAAGGACATTAGATTGATTTAGTAACAAGTTTTAAGAGTAAGCAAGTAAATGAAAAATAATATTGAATGATGTGACGTTTGGCCAATACCCCACCAGACTGGCAGCAAATAGTGTGATGTCCCTTACTATCCTGGTTCAGTAACTAAGGAGCTTTAATCCTCACTACTGACTTCAATGTGAAACTGTCACTTAAACAGGAGTAATAGTTCACAATTTTCCCCTAACAGCACAACAGGAACATGCTCTGTAATCTAGGACTGGACTGTATATTTCTGTCCAACAAAATGTAACCCCTTATTACATACTTCAGAGCAATGTGTCCCAGTTCAATACCTCTTATGCACTCACACTCAAAGTAAATTTAAATATCACACATCCAACACTTATGGAAAAGCCTAACATGGATTTCCAGCCATTTCCCTTCCCCAAAATAATACGGTAAAGCTGCCACCAATCAGAGTGTCTTCATGACCTTCTAAAGGTGTGTCCAGTTATGAAAATTAAATATGAAAATGAATGATAGAACAGAAGCGACCAGGCCTTCAAGGTGACCTTGGGAGTATCAAATATTTATAAGCACTTTGTAATCTCTAAAGAACACACTGATTTCCAGCCACAATGTAAAGTAATGAAAAACATGTAATAATAAGTAAAATGATTACAAGAATGTAAACCAATAATTTTCAATAAACACCAGAATTCAGTCACCAGAAATGTAAAATTAAACTGTAGGATAGAAGTCCATCATTCTAGAAAAACTGTATCTGAATAACTAAACTTTCATAATCTAACTAGATAGTACTGTCCCTGATCTAATCTAAAACTTAACAAGGCAAAGGCAGGGTTATAGTTTTTGGTGAGTTCTCTTTCATGGGTGTCCATTGACTGCAATCCTTCACAAACTGCTCAGTACTTGACTAAACTGCATAGCTTTAACAGTTTCAACTGTCTTACTTTTTAAAAATAACAGTCAGCTGTTTGAAAAAGTTCTTTTTCCTGTCAATCAGCTGTTCAGATACTCACCTAATAGCCAGGAACATTCTAATGACATCACCCACTCTTCAACTCATTCTCCACAGTTTGTACTTTAGAATCTCCCTTTCAAACATGCACAATTAGAAATGTATCAACACACTGACAGATTCTTTAAACATTGTATATAAACAGGGAGATACTCAACAGTTTAAAAACTTATTTACATTTTCACAATTAGACATGCTGCCATACAGTACAAGTTAATATGAGGATATACACAAATCTCCTGCCAGACATGCTAACACAGATGACAGTGTTTTCATTTTCTTCACAAATGTTATATGAGTCTTTTTCTAGCAAATACATGTATGATCAGTAGCAATTCTGTACCTAGTGTTCATCTTTCCATGGAAACAGTCTGATAGCGAAAAACTGGCTGCCTGGTTCTTGTGTCTCCATGGAGACAATCTGATAGAGAAACTGTCTACAGTCTGGTGGAGAGTGATTGGCTAAAGAAAAATAAACTGAGTCGAGAAATTGGCTAGGAGATAATATTCTCTGAAAGCATTCAAGGGTTTTCCCAGCTGGGAGAGCTATAAAGAAAAGTCAAAACCAATTAGCACTTAGTAGAAGCACAGGCTGTACCATGCATTTTAGCTTGTTTGACCTTTCTTTTAGGTTAACTCAAGTCTATGAGTGTGGCTATCAGTTTGGAACTATTGTTCCTATTAGGAGGGTAAAACTTCAGTATTTGAAGATGTACATAGTTTTGTGTGTTAGTATTACGTTAATAGGTTTTAAGGGGTATTGGGGGTGTGTTTGCTTTAAACCAAAAAGTTTTGTAAGCTGTGACATAGACTCAAATGGATATGACAAAAAACAACTGTATAAAAGTTTATCCTGTCAAACAATGTAACACAAAAGCTGAAACAACACATTTAAAAAAAGTAATGTTATGTTGTCCTATCTTGCCTTCATTCTTGCTGGTTGGTTTGGTTCAGAACAGAGTATCGGTTCCAACAGCCTAATACTAAAAACACGATATGGCCAACCGGACCTCTGTAGCTCGAGCAGGAAACAACCAGGAACACTGCGTTGCACAAAAACAATAAAATTCAAAGGATCCAAACACCAGTCGGTAAAAGGCACAGATTTATTGAAACCACACGAAACACAGGTTAAGCGCTTTCATCCACACATAGCAGACTTCCTCAGAACCAATTAATGCTGATTGCAAAAACATATATATAGCAGATTTGGCGCCAAAAATCAATAATCAATAACATACATTCCATAAGAGTATTCCTTAACAATTCATTGTTCTAAATAACTTTCCCTAAAAAGCTAATATATTGCATAATAAATAAGTCCTAATACAATAAATAATAACTTATACTAAACTAATGAGTTAAAATACAAATGTACTTTTTAAACTAATTTAAAATACATAAAAATACAGAATACTTCCTAGTGCAAGCCATGAATTAATGTAACGTAGTGTAAAGTGCACACAAAAAGTCATCCTAAATGACCTCAAAAAACATTTAGCCACGGTCCAAAAGAAGAAAAGGTTTTATACTTATACTTTTTTGCCATTTTTGCGAACCTCGTTATGCTCGAGTGGGAGGATGTATTTGTTATGCCTAGTGAACATTATAAACACATTGCTTTATATACTCACTTTTTGGATGACTTATTCATCATTTGGAAGGGACCTGTGGAAGATATACCAAACTTCATAGCTTATATTAACAGTACCACTAGTTTTTTAAGATTTACATACAAAGTGGAGAAGTTAGGTATACCTTATTTGGACACTTACATCAGTAATTCAAATGAAGGTTTTAAGTCCAAAATCTACAGGAAATCTACCTTTTCCAATGATTATATACAATTTAGTAGTTGTCATCCCCCCACATCTTTAGAAATGTACTCAAAGGGCAATGCATTCGTGTTGCAAGAATGTGTTCTACTAGACAAGATATGGAAGACCAGATGAGGACTGTTGCAGATATGTTTAAGGTCAGAGGATATCCGGTGACTATGGTGGAGGAAGTGACTAAATATGTGACAAGATTATGGGGGGATAGATTTGTTCCACTTTTGGGTGGTTACATTTGTAGATAAGAACACCCAAAAGCAAGTTGTAAGCAATAGAAGGAATGTGTGCGTTATCATGTTCAGCCCTTATTCCAATTTGGTTAAGGAGATTTTGAATAGGCACTGGGATTTATTTTTAAGTTCCGAAGATATTGTTACAGTATTGGGTAATCATCCCATTAGTGTGTTTAAAACTACAGTCAATATTAAGAGGATTATTGAAGGTGGAAAGAAAAAGGAATTCAGGAAGAACAATCATGAACATACCAGCAAATGTGGTAGTTGCAGGTATTGTCAATACATTAATGAGAATAAGACTATCATATTGTGTAACAAGAATAGAACCATATGCTATGGTAGGAAAGGGAATTGCAATACCATGCGTGTGGTTTATTTGGCTTCCTGTTCTTTCTGCCAAGCATATTACATAGGAAAGACTGAAAGGAAGTTAAAAACTCGTATATACGAACATCTGTACAAAATTAAAAAAGTTGATATGAAAAATGCACTAAGTAAGCACATTAGTGAAAAAGGACCCCAACATAGTTTTACATTTACAATTATTGATCAAATTGGGGTGAGTGATTATGGGGGTAATTGGAAGATAGGACTGTCCTGCTTAGAAACTAAATGGCAGATATTGTGTGATGCCACTTCTTGGCCAGGTCTAAATGAAAGTATAAGTATAAAACCTTTTCTTCTTTTGGACCGTGGCTAAATGTTTTTTGAGGTCATTTAGGATGACTTTTTGTGTGCACTTTACACTACGTTACATTAATTCATGGCTTGCACTAGGAAGTATTCTGTATTTTTATGTATTTTAAATTAGTTTAAAAAGTACATTTGTATTTTAACTCATTAGTTTAGTATAAGTTATTATTTATTTTATTAGGACTTATTTATTATGCAATATATTAGCTTTTTAGGGAAAGTTATTTAGAACAATGAATTGTTAAGGAATACTCTTATGGAATGTATGTTATTGATTTTTGGCGCCAAATCTGCTATATATATGTTTTTGCAATCAGCATTAATTGGTTCTGAGGAAGTCTGCTATGTGTGGATGAAAGCGCTTAACCTGTGTTTCGTGTGGTTTCAATAAATCTGTGCCTTTTACCGACTGGTGTTTGGATCCTTTGAATTTTATTGTTTTTGTGCAACGCATTGTTCCTGGTTGTTTCCTGCTCGAGCTACAGAGGTCCGGTTGGCCATATCGTGTTTTTGGGTACTTTAAACGCTTTACATTCTTCTTTAGCCTAATACTAAAGCTTGAAAGCTTCCACTGGCTTGAGGCTATTCCCTATCCCATATTGCATATGGAATAATACCCAGATCTCGTTTGCCGCTAAACAGATCAGATACCTCGCACTGGGCTCAGGCTAAGTGACTTCTTCTGTGGTTAAATTTTTTTTTCTTAAAGTTGTTTTTTTTTCTAATTATATTGTTATATAGTTAGTTAGTTAGTGTTCTAGGGTTTCACTACCATAAACCGCTAGAGTTTTTGCTGTTGTTTGTGCTTGTGTTTGTTGGTGGTTGTTTTCACAGGCCTACATCCCTATCCCATCTTTTCTCTGTCTGATGTACCTGTTTAAGTTAGAGGGTCGTTTTTTGACTGTATATAGTCCGTTTAAGTTAGAGGACTCTTTTCCCCTGAGGTTTCGTTTCAGTTAGAGACGTCTCCTCAGGCTAGTGGGGACTGTCGTTTAACTTTGAAAGTTAGCCCCTCCCACTATCCTCTTAGTGTTAAAAAAAAATATATATATATATATATATATATATATATATATAGATTCACTTTATAACCTCGAAATGCTGAAATATCGAATTTCAGTATCTCGAGACTATAAAACCGAATCCACAAAACACCGACAAACAAAAACCGCGAAACCACATAACCGAAAACACCGCACACACTACACTAAACATACAACACAACACCCACATCACAACATAAAACAACACACATACACAACTCACACACACATAAGCTGGGGGGCAAGCCACCCTGCACTTCTATGGGGACTGCACCCCCCACCCCCTTCTTATATATACTAACTCCGAGATCGCACAAACACAACACAAAAGCTCACTCACACACGCACATTCTCCAATCCCTCACACACACTCTAACTCCCACTCAAAACCCTTACAAAACACTCACTTACCTGACATAACACCTACATCCAAACACGGCACCGGGCACCAACAAAACACAAACCCGGACATTACATAGAGCAACTTCATAACCAATGACATATTTTTGACATACGCCAAATTCACGATTATGAACGTTCGCTATTTTTAACATTCGACTTTATAGTTTGAGATACTGAAATTGACATTTCAGTATTTCGATGTTATAAAGTGAACCCATATATATATATATATATATATATATATATATATATATATATATATATATATAATCTTTCTTATACTTATTTTTGTTGTTGTTGGCATCTCTGTTTTTTCTTCCTGACCATATTGTTGTGTGTTGCCTTGTCATTACTATGTCCAAGGAAAGCAGAGAAATTAAGCAGTCTGGCTTCAAGAAATGTGATTCTTGTACTCAAAAAATGTCCTTAACAGACGCTCATTCCAGTTGTGTTTATTGTCTAGGAGCAAAACACCTTCAGGACTCATGCTGTATTTGTCATGGGTTCAGTTCCAGGGTTTTGCAGGATCGTTGTAACAAACTTATGTTGAAGGGACTTCTTCCTTTTGCAGAGGCTCTTGAAGGGAACCAGACCTCTTCAAAATCATCCCAGTCACCAAATCTTCTTCGGCTCCAGCTTCTCAGCCAGAGAAGAAACCTTCCAAGGATTCGACTTTGGACCTGAAGGCTTTCAGGCCCGAAACTACTGATCCGTTGGTTCCACCTGTTTTGTCGGAATTGACAAGGATTCATGCACAGAGCCGGTCTCCAGGTCTGGAACTGGTATCCTGGGTGCTACAGTCACCCATTCTGCAGTCTGTGGCTGGTAGCTCTAAATCTTCGGCACCGTCCTTTTGATCATCCAGGAGCCTTTCGGATGACAACGTGGAGTGGGTGGTGAGGAGGCTGCTTCAGACTCCGGCGCTAGCTAAGATCCTCTCGAATACAGCCCAGAAGGATTTGGAATCATCATCTACTTTGGCCCCTTCTGTTATTCCTCCTCCGACCCGAGTGGTTTCAGAGACGGAGTGCTCGGATGTTTTTGTGGTGGAACTGTTGGGTCTGAGACTCGCCCCTGGGTTTTCAGTCCTGTCTTTGCTCTGACTTCTTCAGTGCCATCGTCTGTCTAGGGGTCTGGAAGTCGATGTTCCCCTGTCAGATCCGGGGAGGAGAGTCAGGTCAGAGTTTTGACGGACCCAAGTCTGCTTCTTGGGGCTTCGTCGCAGGTGAACTTGGCACCTACATCGGCCTCGGAGCCCACCTCCTTGGTGCAGGAGAAGTCTCCTGGTTCTTCAGAGCCAGGGGCTCCCTCGGGGCTGGATCATGGCTTTGAGGTGATGAGGACCGTGTTGTCTCCCCGATGGCTCCACCTTCAGATTCAAGCACTCTTCTTCCAGGAGTGCCAGTGTCTGTCTCCTCACCCCCCCCCCCCCCGGCTTAAAGAACCAATGCCCCAGGACGCCCCATTGGGCGAGTCTATCTCTTCCGAAACCTCTCCAGAGGATCCCTCTGCAGAGGTCCCTTGGAAGAAAACTTCTAAGAGGAAACATCTAGACTCCCCGGAGGTGTCTGTCACATCTGATACAGACTTAGATGATTCAGAAGGGTCCCCAAGGTCACCTCTGAGGATGTCTCATTTTCAGACATCCTAGAGATCCTGAAACAGAGAGGTGGCTGGAAGACCCTTACCCCTTCTGAGGATGAGTCTGTATACCTGGAGGCATTCGGATCTTGACCCTCCACCTCATGGGTGTCTTTGCCTTTTGACCAGCTCCTCACTGTAGTTAGTCAAAAGGCATGGGGCTCTCCAGAATCGGTGGAACCTGTTCCGAGGAGGCCCAACAAAGTCATCACTGCCCCTGTAGACAAGGAGTTCCTATTGAAAGGTGTCCTAGTAGATGCTATGGTGGTGGTGGCGGCCACCAAAACGGAGTTAGCTGAGACTTCTTCATCTGTCCATCTGCCGAATAAGGAATCTTGAAAGATGGACAGATACGGGAAGCATATGTTCTTGTCAGTGGCCTTTACTGCCTGGTTGCTGAATTATTTAACCCACCTTACCAGACTCCAAAGGGATCTCCTGAAGGAGCTAGGAGATACCCTACAAGGTTCTACAGCTGTGGGGGTGTCAGAAAACTTGACCTCTCAGCTTGCTACCTTAAGTTCTGTAGTTAAGTCCTCCATGCAGCTCATCTCTTACATGGCCGATGGAGCGAGCAGAGCAGCAGGCACAGGAATAGCTCTGAGGAGGCATTCCTGGATGCTCCTTTGCGAGTTTACAGAGACCTTTAAGTCTTCATTTGTAAATGCACCTTTTGATGGCTCTTCCTTGTTCGGGCCAAAAGTTAAAGAGACTCTCACCAGGTGCAAGCAAGAAGGCAAAACTCTGTCTGCCGTGGGAGTATGTTTTTCAATCCCTTCCAAGCCTTACCCCAAAGGGCCAGAAGGGTGGGAAGATGTGGTTCTGAAAGTCCCAAAGAGATTCGCCAGACGCACATGGTGAATTTTCCCCAGGTGCAGAGGGGGAAACAATAATGGAAGATGCTGGTCTCATGGCAGAGGGAGTCCACAGAACCAGGGTGACAGATATACCTTCTCTGTTTGGCCTTTTCAGCACTCCTGAAAGGAAGCCTGTCTGTCTACCTCTTTAGGCAGTCGAGGCAGGACTTTCACTGTACCCAAGAGCCTGGCTAAACATTTCTCAAGACAGGTGGGTACAGTCAGTAATATCCAGGGGGTACAACATACCTTTTGCCACCCTACCCCTGCAATTAAAATCAGTCCCAGACATCCCACCCAGTCAAAGGGATCAAGCAACCCTAGAGATACAAAGGTTGCTAGAAAAAAGGGTCATCCGCGAAGTCCCCGCAGACCATATTGGATCCAGAACTTACTCAAAGTTCTTTTTAGTTCCAAAAAAGACAGGGGACTGGAGACCAGTATTGGATCTCAGCACACTAAACAAGTCGATAAAGAAATCAAAGTTCTGGATGGTGACACTGCAGTATATATTCCCATTTCTGGGGCAAGACAATTAGATGTGCTCAATAGAGCTTCAGGATACGTACTACCATGTAAAGATGGACAGGCGATCCAGGAGATATCTACGCATCTGGCTGGCAGCCAGTCATTACCAATTCTGAGCTCTGCCGTTTGGTATCACTACAGCCCCCAGAGTGTTCACCAAATGCATGGCAGTAGTCATGGCTCACCTGAGGCGTCTAGGATTCCAGGTGTTTCCATACTTAAAGGACTGGCTCCTGACCGCCACCACTGAGCATCTACTGATTAAGGCAAGGAACAAAATCATTAATTTATGCTCAAATCTAGGCATTACTACAAATTCTGAAAAATCTGCCTTGTTGCCTGCACAACATATTACCTTCATAGAAGCAGTTTTAAACATACAAGACATGCTAGCAAAACTGCTTCATGAAAGAGTAAAAACACTGCATTATCAAGTATCAGTATTGCTGCAGAAAAACAAATCAGAGGCAAAACTTGTTCTCAAAGTTCTGTGTTCAATGGCAGCAATGATAACATTGGTTCCATTCGCATGCCTACACATGAGAGTGCTCCAGTGGCTTCTCTTTGCTCAGTGGACAATGCGGGAGTTACCAATGTCACACAAGATCCTCATTACAGACTCCTGCAAGAAGGATCTAAGATAGTGGCTTCAGTCCACTCAAGTAACACTAGGCAGGGCGTTTGTTTTTCCCCCAACATGTAGCTACAGTGACCACGGATGCCTTTCAGATAGGGTGGGGGGGGGGTCATTATCTGGGACAGACTGTCCAAGGGACTTGGCAGGAACATGAATACCACTTGCACATCAGTGTCCTAGAGATGAGAGCGGTACTTCTGCCATTGCAGGCATTTCACAACTCTCTTCCAACAGGTACAATTGCGATACAGACAGACAGTATGTTTGTGGTGTGGTACATCAACAAACAGGGCGGAACCAGATCCTACCCCCTTTGTCGAGAGGCTCAGAAAGTATGGCAATGGGCAATATCTTCTCAATGTTTTCTGATGGCAACGCACATTCCAGGGAAATCCAACGTGATAGCGGGCAAATTAGGCAGAGCAATTCTGATGCCTCACGAGTGGTCCCTGAAATAAGAAATTGCGAATCAAATTTTTCACAAATGGGGCCAGTCTTGCTGCGACCTCTTTGCCACATCCGTAAACACCAAATGCAGCAGCTGTCTTGCCCTAATCCCCCCTCCAGGGGAGTCACCAAGGGATGCACTTTTACACGATTGGCCCCTGGGACTTCTTTATGCCTTTCCTCCTTTCCCCCTAATCCCCAAAATTCTGCAGAAAGCCAAACTGTTGAGTTGCAGGTTGATTCTCATCGCTCTGTACTGGCCTCATCAAATCTGGTTCACCTTCCTATGGCCTTATCTCCAGGTAGAGCCGTGGATTCTGGATCCGGTTCCAGATCTTCTGACTCATCAGTCAGGAATGTGCCATCCTTCTCTCCAAACCCGCAAGTTGACAGCTTGGCTGCTCCACTTTCAGTCTTAGCCAGGCTTCCAGATATATCCCCAGCTGTGTGTCACATCCTGGTATCATCTCATAAGAATGATACCACAGTGTAAGGACAAAATGATTGACTTCAACAACTGGCTAAGCTTCTGGTGTCATTCAAAGGGGATTCAGTATCTGTCTGCCTGGGACGACATGATCGACAAACCACAATGCTTTTCCATTGATGGTCTGCACCTGTCACCCCTGGGATTCAGGTCACTGGCTAAAGCTCTTGCCACCCCTATAGTGCCTTTTTTAGGCAAGGTTCAAAGGACAAAACCACCACCGTAACAGATACAAGCATGCAAAATCTGAAGGTAATGCTACTCAATGCTAGAAGTCTAAACCTCAAAATTCACTCTCTGAAGGCACTCCTAAAAATGGAAAACATTGATATTTGTGCAGTAACTGAGACCTGGTTCAAGGCTCCGGGTAGCACCCCTGCAATACCAGGCTACAACTCTTACCAGACTTTTTGGCCACCAAACCAAGACCGAAACACTAAAGGTGGAGGAGTGTCCATATTCACCAAGGATATTCACACCTCTAGGCTAGTTGCCCAACACAATGCATCTGAAATTTTCCAGGTGCAACTAACACTAGGCAAGACTACAATCCAAATTGTAGCTTGCTACAGATCCCCCACCATGCCCCAAGATTCTCACTACACCTTTCTAAACATAGTGGAAAATATTAAGATACAACCAAACACCCTAATACTGGGTGATTTCAACTACCCTGCCATTAACTGGGAAAACTACTCGGGTACCAACACCTTTTCCAAACAGTTCTTGGAATTCATAAATTCCAATGTCCTGGATAATCTAATCCATTGTCCCACCAGGGGCTCCAATATCCTAGACCTGGTCATTACCAACATGAGAGATAAGTGCTCCACACCAGTGGTGACCCCCTCATTGGTCAGGTCTGACCATAAGCTAATCACCCTTGACATCCACATCCCACCCCTCCAGTAAGGAAACCTCTGTAAAAAACTTCTCCAAAGCCAACTTCATGTTACTCACGTCAGAAGTGACAAACTTCATGACACCCATGCAGACATGAGCTGAAAGTTCTACTGCTGAATCCTACACTAGGGCACTGTACGAGCACATCCACTCGTGCATGAATCGTGCCGTCCCAAATAGAACCAAGATGCTCTCCTCCAAAAAAAGGAAGCCAATCTGGTGGTCCCCTGCCATAAACAAACTATACAACAGAAGGAAGAAACTGTTGCAGAAAAGAGGAAAATCCCAGGATGCAAAAAACTCCCTTACCAGCCTCAGTAAGAAGCTGAGATCCCTCATAAAATCCTCCATAGCAAGTTACAAAAATAAAATTGCTAAAAATTCCAAAGACAACCACAAGGCATTTTATAGTTATGTCAAGAATCTAAATGGTAATGCTCAAATCTGCTCTGAGCTACAACAGAATGGCATTAAATATACTGATCCCAAGGATATTGCCAATATCCTGGCAAATCGATTTAGTGCCAATTTCACCCCCCTCTCACCCCCTAAAGGGCCCATCTCAATACCAAAAGATTGCCAAATTCCGGTAATCACGACCACACAGGTAGAAACTGCACTCTCCAAAGCTAAGACTACAGCATCCATGAGACCAGATGACATCCTGGGCTGTGTACTACATGAACTACAAAATGAATTGGCACCTCACCTAAGTGTCTTGTTTAATCAGACCCTCACCTAAGCTTCGTGCCCACTGAGTGGCGCACAGCTACAGTTATCCCACTCCATAAAGGGAGATTCACCTTGGATCCCGGGGACTACCATCCCATCAGTCTGACGAGCCTGATCTGCAAGGGCATGGAATGCATTATCATGGAACTTATAAACAAGACATTGGCAACCTTCAAACACTGGACCCCACCCAGTTTGGGTTCGTGAAGAGCCGATCTTGTCTCCTGAACCTGATTGACTTCTTCGAATCAGTCTCCAGAGCTGTGGACGAGGGTAAGGAGGTCCACACAGCCTATCTGGACCTCGCCAAGGCCTTTGACACCATCCCCCACTCTGGAATCATAGATAAACTTACTAAGCTGGGCATAAATCCCTACTTCACTCGATGGGTTACCAACTGGCTTACTGACAGAACTCAGGCTGTAAAAGTAGCTGACTCCAAATCCAGCTCCATACAGGTGACAAGTGAGTACCTCAGGGTTCAATCCTGGGACCGCTCTTGTTTAGCATCTACTTCTCTGAAGTACAGGCCAACACTAAGGGACTCTGGCTAACAGAGTTCGCAGATGACTGCAAACTGGGAGACATTATTGAATCTCCAAATGATGTGGATATTCTACAAACGGGCCTTACAGAAACAGATGCTTGGTGCCAGAGCCATGGGCTCAAGCTTAATGCCAAGAAATGTAAAGATCTGAAGTAGTTAACTTCATTTGATCAGCAACCTGTGGGTATTGGATCCGACCTGGATCTGAACCGGGCAGCTTTCCAAGCTAAAGATCTGAGCTCTCAGCTCCTCCCCCTTACTCATAATACCCTGCTACCTCCCTCCAGTTCTCAGATCTCGTTTGCTGTGGCTTCTGAAGCATAAGGGACGAGCTCTTGGCATTTTTGGGTGAGAGGAATTTAGGAGTTTTCTTGTTTAAATTCTAGCGATTTGAGTGTGTGAGAGTGTGTTATAGACCCATAGTTTAGTTAAACCATTTTTTTATTTACTTTTAGTGGTAAATTAGTGTTTTCCCTTCCCCTTACTGTGTGTGTTAGGGTGTGTGCTTGAGCGTGATGGCCGAGGGCCCTAAGGCCATTTTTTCGAAATTTGCTGAGTGTGGTCATAAGCTGTCCCCAGCGGATGGCCACACTCAGTGTGTTTTCTGTCTGGGGGTAGCCCACTTAACATCGGGCTGCCAGATTTGTGCGGCCTTCAACCCCTGGGCTGTGAGGGACAGGAGGAACAAGTTAATCTTGGCGGGACTCTTACCCCCGGATTCTTCTTCCTCTTCTCCCTCAGTGGCGCCAGTCACGGCTGTGACTGTCCAGCCTTCAATTCCCCTCCCCTGGCTGGGAATCAACCTCCTGCTTTTTCCCAGGGAGAGGGGGGGGGGCTCTTCTAAGAAAGACAGGGGGCACAGAGAGAAAGAAAAGGAGAGAGATAGGCATAAGAGCCATAAGCGACGGGCCGAATCAGCCCCTTCAGCTCTGCTGGCTAAAGTGTTTGGTTCCCCCGCAAGGGTTTCCAGGTCTTCCCCCTCTCGGCTCCATTCTTCACGCTTCTCTCCGGAGCCGGAGGAGGAGTTCCGGTCACCCTCGAGGTCGTCTAGGCAGAACCTCCAGGCCTGCCTCGATGACTTCTTCGAGGTCTACCAGGAGTTTGTCCGACGCAGATATAGACTGGATGATGCATCGATTCCTGCAGGCCCAGATGCAGATGGGAGTGCTCCTGCCTCCCCCCCCCCCTCTGGGAGGGAGCTCAGGCCCTTTCTTTGCATCAATTGCTCCTTCTCCGATCCACTGTCGGGTTTCTGAGCCATCGGCTCCGAGTCGTCTTGGAGCCGGGGAGTCGGCACCGATAGTAGTTGCTACTTCGACGCCGGCTTTACCCTTGTGTTTATTGGGTCATCTTTTGGATCCGAGCTCTCGGGGCCGAGAGCCGAGCTTCGGATCTGCAGGGGTGAGTGTGTCTTCGGCTCCGTTGTTGTCGGAGTGCACTTCCCTCTCGGGTCCGATGGCGTTGGCTCTGACACTGGTCCTCACGTCGGAGCCGATGGGACTACTCTTGGAGCCAGGGGTGAGTGTTTCACCTTTGGCATTCGCCGTGGTGGAGAGGGTGCTGTCGAGGAGTTCAAAGTCCCCGGTCCGTGCCACGGATCCACCCTTCACTCCCTCGCATTTGGACCTGTCGTCCATCGTCCGGCCCCAGGGACAGCCTGCATCTGCGCCCCAGTTAGTTCCTGTAGAGGAACAGGACCCCGTTGGTGAGCCCTCCTCGAACAGTCCCACCAAGGAGGTCCCTCACAAACGAAAGTGCAAGAGGAGGCACTTGGACTCCTCTGAGTCCCTCACGGAGGACATGGACTTAGAGGAAGGGGAAGGTTCCCTCAGGTCACCCCCGGAGGACATCTCCTTTGGAGACATTATGGAGATGCTGCGCATAAGAGGGGGGTGGTCAGCCCAGAAGCCTTCCTCGGATGAGTCGGTGTTTCTGGAGGCGTTTGACGCAGGCCCGTCTACCTCCTGGGTGTCCCCCCTGGCCGACCCCTTGGTAGACTTGATTGCTACCAGGGCTTGGAAGGAGCCGGACACTGTGGAGCCAATCCCCAAGAGACCGGACAAAATCCTTAATCCCCCTTCTGACAAGCCCGCATGGAATAAAGGTTCCCCGGTAGATGCCATGGTGGTGGTGGCTGCCACCAAGAAGGAACTGGCACAAGAACGTTCCTCGGTCCATCGTCCTGATAAGGAGTCTCGGACGATGGACCGCATTGGAAAGTGGATGTTTGCTTCAGCCACCTTTTCTATAAGGGCGCTGAATTATTTGGCACACGTCATTAGGCTCCAGCGGGATCTGATAAAAGAATACGCTGGGTCTCCCCCAGAGTCCGTGGTGGCCGAGGACAAACGAACTTTTGTGGCTCGCATGGCCACTCTAAAGTCAATATCAAACACTTCTATGCGGCTTCTCTCCCATGCCATGGAGGGGGGCGGCTATAGCCAGCGGAGCAGGGGTCGCCCTGCGGAGCCACACCTGGCTCCATCTTTGCGACTTTGCGGAACCCTTCAAGGCGTCCTTCGCTAATGCTCCTTTTGATGGTTCTACGCTATTCGGCAAAACCGTCCATGACACACTACTCCAGAGCGAGAAAGACGGGAAGACATTGTCTGCCATCGGAATCCGCTTCTCTGCTCCTCAGAGGTCCTTCTCAAGGAACCAGAGAGGGCAAAAGAAGATGTGGTTCCGGAAATCTCAGCAGTCCCGTCCTGCTCCGGTCCCTTCGTCCTACAGAGGCAGGGGAGGACAAGGTGGATGCCAGCCCAGAGGCAGAGGGTGGCCAAAGAATTTCGGGTCGAGAGAACCCTTCTCCGACCCGTGCAGCAGCCCTGAGGTGTTTCCCGACTGTCCCTCTCTGGAGGCAGTCGGGGGCGTTTTTCGGAGCATCTAGCAGGTTGGGAGTCCATTACTACAGATCGCTGGATGCTCCGAATAATATCCTGAGGTTACTCTGTCCCCTTCCTGAATCTTCCCCCGTTAGGGAGGCACCTCCCCGATGTCCCACCCGATCAGAGGGAGGCTGCGGCTTCAGAAATAAAGAAATTACTAGAAAAAGCCGGGTTCGGCAATTACTCCAGGTTCTTTTTAGTGCCAAAAAAGACAGGGGACTTAAGGCCAATTCTCGACCTGTCAACCTTGAACCTGTTCATTGCCAAAGAGAAATTCCGGATGGTCGCTGTACAATCTATTCTCCCCCTTCTGCAGGAGAATGATTGGATGTGCTCCATAGACCTCAAGGATGCATACTACTACATTCTCATGGACAGACGATCCAGGAGGTATCTCCTCTTTCGACTGGGGGCCAGTCATTATCAGTTCAGGATTCTTCAGTTTGGCCTCACCACAGACCCCAGGGTGTTCACCAAGGTCATGGCAGTTGTAGCAGCCCACCTGAGACTTCAGGGAATTCAGGTCTTTCCGTACCTAGATGACTGGTTCCTCACCGCCCCTACCAGGCATCTACTCTCTTCCTCCAGGGATTATGCTTTACTCTTGGCCCATCACCTTGGCATTACCATAAATTTCAGGAAGCCTTCTCTTTATCCTGTTCAAGTTCTAGATTTCATAGGGGCCAGGTTGAACACACTCCAGTCCAGGGCCTTTCTCATAGCGGACAGGTTACGCACCTTATCACTCCATGCATTAGCGCTTTTGCAGTCTCTGGCCCCAACCGCAGAATTAGTCCTGAGAGCCCTAGGATCCATGGCGGCGGCCATCAGCCTTTCACCTCTTGCTCGACTGCACATGAGAGTCCTTCAGTGGACCCTTCAAGTCCAATGGTCCCTCTTCCTACACCCTTTGGATTCACCGATTCCCCTGAGCAAGGTTTGCAGGAGCTCCCATCTCTGGTGGCTTAATTCCCGAGAGCTTTGGGAAGGGAGACCATTCGTGATGCCTCTACCCCCTCTACCCCAAGCCACGCTGACCACGGACGCTTCTCGCCTCGGGTTTGGGGGGCATTGCATGGGCAGAACCGTCCAAGGTACGTGGACCCCTGTAGAGACCGGTCTGCATATCAGTGTTCTGGAGATGAGGGCGGTGCTTTTAGCATTGCAAGCCCTTCAGGACCTTCTCCCTCCAGGGGCTATTGCAATTCAGACAGACAATATGGCGGTAGTCTGGTACATCAACAAACAGGGAGGAACCAGGTCTTACCCTCTTTGTTGAGAGGCTATGAGAGTTTGGGAATGGGCGATTTCCACCATCCGCTTTCTGATAGCAATGCACATTCCGAGTCAGTCCAACATTCTAGCGGACAAGCTGAGTCGTTCTATCCTCACACCTTACGAGTGGTCTCTAAACCCCTTAGTAGCGAAACAGATATTCCTCAGATGGGGTCAGCCTTGCTGTGATGTCTTCGCATCTCCTTCAAACGCAAAATGCAGCAATTTATTTGCTCTAATTCCCCCACCGGGGGAGAATCCCAGAGATGCTCTGGTTCATGCTTGGCCACCCGGTCTTCTTTATGCTTATCCTCCTCTTCCGCTAATGGCGAAATTTCTGCAGAAAGCTCGTCGGTTGGGGAGCAAAATAATCCTCATAGCCCCATTCTGGCCTCGTCAGATATGATTCCCATATCTGCGGTCTCACATCTTAGCTCCTCCTTGGGTCTTAGATCCCATTCCGGATCTGATCTCTCATCCTTCAGGATTGCAAACTCCGAACCTGGACGACCTCAAGCTCACGGCTTGGTTGATCCAGTTCCACTAATGGCTAGGACTCCTGGTATCTCGTCTTCTGTAAAAACTATTCTGGTAGCGGCACATAAACCCTCTACCAGGAAAATCTACAAGAGTAAATGGAAGCGTTTTTCCATCTGGGTCAAAGAGAGGGATTTGGATCCTTTCTCGGCTCCCATTCCAGCAGTTCTTGAATTTTTGTCCCACATTTTCCATCAAGGGGCCAGTTTTTCTACTGTGAAGGTTCAGATGGCTGCCATTTCTCATTTCCACATCGGGAACAACCTTAAACCCTTAGCTTCCTCTAAGATATGCAAGACCTTTTTGAAAGGCACCTTCCTCTTAAGACCTCCGGTCAAGAATGCGATTCCCCCATGGGACTTAACTTTAGTTCTCCAGGCCCTAACGGGTCCACCCTTTGAACCTGCAGCTTCCGTTGACTTAAAATTCTTATCCTGGAAGACTGCCTTCTTGATTGCAATTACTTCAGCTAAGAGGGTATCTGAGCTTCAAGCCCTTTGTACGAAACCCCCGTACCTGGTTTTCCATAAGGACAGAGTATCTCTCAGGACTAATCCTTCATTCTTGCCTAAAGTGGCCACCGAGGCCAATATCAATCAAGTCATCAGTTTGCCTGTTTTCTTTCCCAACTTTCAAAACAAAGGGGAATATAAACTGCATTTGTTGGATGTGTATAGACAATTACGATTTTACTTGCACAGGACAGCTGCTTCTCGCAAATCAGAACAGCTTTTTGTGTCTTTCGCTAAGCCGTCCTTAGGCAAGCCAGTTACAAAAGTTAAAACCAATAAAAGTTTGCTGTGGAGAACCAAATGAGGGTACAGACCAAGTACCAAGAAGTGGTTTGAAGTACCAAGGAGGTGTTTTTATTATCCAAATACCCAAAACGCTTTTACACACAAAACGTTTTTGAAAATCTTCATCAAAGGCAAAACCTTTTGCCTTTGATGAAGATTTTCGAAAACGTATTGTGTGTAAAAGCGTTTTGGGTATTTGGATAATAAAAACACCTCCTCGGTACTTCAAACCACTTCTTGGTACTTGGTCTGTACCCTCATCTGGTTTTCCACAGCGAACTTTTATTGGTTTTGGTATTTATTGTTCGCTTTCATCTCTTGTTTGGTTTTTCAGTTACAAAAGTTACCTTAGCCAGATGGATATCCCACTGCATCTTACAAGCGTATTCAGCTTCCGGTAGGCCAGAACCCTTGGGGGTTCATGCTCACTCTACCCGTTCTATGGCTACACCTGCAGCATTTTGGTCAAGAGTTCCCTTAGATGACATCTGTTCAGCGGCTACTTGGGCCTCTTCTCATACCTTCATTTCTCATTACAAGCTGGATCTGATCTCTAGAGGTAGGGCAGCCTTTGGCTCCACAGTGCACCGGAATATCCTTCCATGAGGACCTCCCAGGTTTTTGGTAGCTGGGGACTCTGTCCCACAGGTTGCTGATCAAATGAAGTTTACTTCAGATAAAGAAATTATGTATTCACCATAACGTTCCATCTGAGTAGGTAACTTTATTTGTCAGCAACCAACCCCCCCTCCTTCCGCCTAGCCTGTTTCGTGATCATATTCACAGCAGAAGGTTAGAGTTTCTCTTTCGAGTATGTTAGACTGTTGTTGGTTGAGAAGTGGCAAACTCAATCTGAGGACTGGAGGGAGGTAGCAGGGTATTATGGGTAAGGGGGAGGAGCTTAGAGCTTGGATCTTTAGCATGGAAAGCTGCCGGCTCGGACCCAGGTCGGATCCGATACCCACAGGTTGCTGACAAATGAAGTTACCTACTCAGATGGAACGTTATGGTGAGTACATAACTTCTTTTTATCCCCTTTGGGAAAACCATGTACCCATGAATTACCACATAGGTGGCAGTACACTAAACACCGAAAGTGTGATGAGAGACTTAGGGACACAGGTGGACAGTGGTCTCTGCTTCGATAACCATATCGCCACAACAGTCAGGAAATCCTTCTATGTGGCACACCTCAACACTAAGGGCTTTTCATCCAGAAAAAAGGAGGTCATTGTCCCACTGTACTCATCCCTCATTAGACCCATTATAGAGTACAACACCCCGTTTGGTATGTACCTCACAAGATATCTGCAACAGCTGAAAAGGCCACAGAAATATCTCACTAAAAGAATCACAGGCCTAAAGCAGATACCCTATGCTGACCATCTAAAAAAACTCCAGCCATACTCTGTGGCATATCGTCTACTCAGAGGTGATCTCTGCTTAACATATAAGGCCATGTCAAACCCTGAGCTGTTGTACATGCTCCACTTAAAGAAATCCCAATCCCTCAGAGCCAAACGCTCCAGGGATCTAAACCTTGTCATCACAATGAACAAAACATGCTGGAGGGATAGGTTCCTGACCCAGAGACTCCCCATACTCTGGAATAGACTGCCAATACATGTCAAGCAGAGTGCCTCCTTGGCCCACGTCAAAAGGAACCTTGACAATTGGATGGGAGATAGGAAATTCACCTCGGGGATCACATCAGTCGCCCTGCTAGACAGGGGTCCAGGGAAGTAAATATTGTGGGAAGAAGTATCCAAGGAATTGTTATGGCTAGGCTTGTATAGGCCCCTAGGGCCGATAGCCTAGTACCAACCTATGAACCTATAAGACGACAACCAGAAAACTGTATGCTAACAAATGGAAAAGGTGTTCTTGTTTGGCTTCCAAGAACCATATAGATTTGTAAGTAAAATTCTGGATTTCTTAGCACAGATCTTTAATCAAGGTGCTGCAGCAGCCACCATACGTGTACAATTAGCAGCCATATTGAATTATCACGTTGGAGACATGGGTTCTAAGATAATGTCTCACAGACTGTGCAAAGCCTTCCTTAGAGGTACCTTCCTACTCAGGCTCCCAATAAGGGATCCACCACCTCCATGGCACCGAAATTTAGTACTCACTTCTCTGATTCTCCCTCCTTGCAAACCAGCCTCTTCTTGCGAGTTAAAATTTCTAACCTAGAAAACAATCTTTTTGACAGCCATTACTTCAGCTAGGAGGGTTTCAGAGCTTCAAGCTCTATCCATTCGCCCTCAATATCTAGTTTTTCATAAAGATAGATTCTCACTCGGAACAAATCCCTCATTCCTACCTAAAGTATGCTCTGAATCCAATTTGAATCAGTCCATTGACCTGCCTGTCTTTTTTCCAAATTATGGCAACAAGGCAGAATATAAACTACATCAACTGGATGTCCACAGGCAGTCACACTTCTACTTGCATAGGACCAAGGACTTTAGAAAATCTGATCAGCTTTTTGTTTCCTTCTCAGAGAACAATAAATGGTCACCAGTTTCGAAAGTTAGCTTATCAAAATGGCTTACTGATACTATATCCTATGCATACAATTATCATCATTAACAACTGCCAGGAAAGATTAAGGGCCACTCAACAAGAGCTATGTCAATTTCCATTGCTTTTCAAGCCAGACTACCTATGGACTCTGTGCTGCAGCCACATGGGTTAACCCTCATACCTTTATCACTCATTACAAAGTAGATGTGGCCTCCCGGATCAGGGCTGCCTTTGGTTCCACTGTTCTGAAGAGTTTATTCCCTTGAGACACCCAAGAAAGAAGGTTCCTGGGGATGCTGTCCCAACCAGCAAGAATGAAGGTGAGATAGGACAACATAACATAAAGAAGTTATGTACTCACCGTAACGTTCCATGTTTGTTATCCATCATTTCACCTTCATTCTTGCGTCCCACCCTCCTTCCCCGAACCTTCGCTGCTGGAGGATCGAGAGGAGACATGCTTATTGGTGAAAACATGGTTTCTGCTTCCCTTCTGGCCTCATTACTCATAGGTTAAGGATTATTACATTTGCTTTTTGGGAGCTATTTATCTATATATAGAGATATGTATATGTGTGTGTGTGTGTATATATATATATATATATATATATATATATATATGAAATCTGCAAACAAGATCTGGGTATTATTCCCTATGCATTGTTGGATAGGGTATAGCGTCAAACCAGTGGAAGCTTTCGAGCTTTAGTATTAGGCCAAGTCGGAACTGATACTCAGTTCCGAACCCAACCTACCAACCAGCAAGAATGAAGGCAAGATGATGGACAACAAACATGGAACGTTATGATGAGTACATAACTTCTTTTTATACATAAAAGGCAGGAATAATACCTTTTTAATGCAATGGTGTTTTCTGTAATGTCTTTATTTTTATTTTATTTTATGATTGTTTACTGGAACAGTACAACTGGGTGGGTAACCCATTTTCAGCCAAGGCCCCAGTGGTTAAAGCCCCACTAGTTACAGAGAAAACATAATCTAATAAACTATAATCATAGGATGAGGCAATAAAAATAACTCCACAGAGAATACATGATATAAGAAATACAAACTTAAGTTGAGACCTTCAAAAAAGTCCCATAAGTTACAAAAATGCATATGTAATATAAGAAAAATACAAAACATATTATGAGATGATCAATTATAAATGTGATATAAAGAACATCATACAATTAGAGAAGCAATATCACACTTATATGTACAAAGAACAGTGTAATCTTTAGAGAAACATAGATATATTTCTTAGTGGTTTAAATAGTAGGAGTAAGAGATTTAAGGGTAGCTTAGAAAATTCAAGATCTGTTACTGGAATTGCTAAAGAAGGATTAAATAGAGTCAGTGTCTCTATAAATGTCAATGGTCTGACAGATAAATACAAAAAAGAAATAGTAGTGAACTGTATTAAAAAATCTAGAGTGCGAATAGTTATGTTACAGGAGACACACTTAGAAAGAACTGAACATATGAATTTGATAAAGAAAGATTTTCAGGATGTTTATTCAGCGGAATGCCTGGGGCAAAGGAAAAGTGGAGTACTTATATTAATTGCAAGAGAAGCTCCATTAGTGATGCAAGATAATAAAAAGGATAATAATGGCAGATTTGTAGTGGTAAGGGGCTACTGACAAGGGAGGGGGATTACACTGGCATGTATTTATATTCCACCTACAACTGCTATAATGGAGCTTAAGAAAATTTTAGGAAAAATAATCAGTTTTTTGCAAGGAATATTACTTATAGGTGGGGACTGGAATTTGATTTGGTATAGTGAAGATGTGTCTGGGGGGCCCAGAAGGGAAAGTATAACAAAGGAAGTTAGATTTTTGAAGAAATTTATGAAAATGTTTGGCATGGAAGATGTGAATTCAGTAATAGGAGTTTGGAGTGAAGTTACATATTATTCCCCAAGATATACCCAGTTTGGATTTGTAAAAGGCAGATCATGTCTCCTAAACCTGATTGACTTCTTTGAGGCAGTCACCAAAGCCATAGATGAGGGTAAAATGGTTCACACGGCTTATCTAGATCTCGCCAAGGCTTTCAACACCATCCCCCACTCTGGAATTATAGATAAGCTCACTAAACTAGGTATAAATCCCTATGTCACAAGATGGGTTGCCAACTGGCTCACGGACAGAACCCACACTGTGAAAGTAGCGGATTCCAAATCCGACATCAGACCAGTGACAAGTGGAGTACCACAGGGTTCAGTCTGGGTCCTCTCTTGTTTGGTATCTACTTCTCTGAAGTGCAGGCCAACACAGAAGGTCTTTGGCTAACAAAGTTTGCAGATGACTACAAACTAGGAGCCATAATCGAAACTTCTAACGATGTGGACAAACTACAAAAGGGCCTCACTGAGACAGATACCTGGTGTCAAAGCCATGGCCTGAAGCTCAATGCCAAAAAGTGTATTGCCATCCCCTTTGGTAAAAACTCTGTACCCATGAACTACCACATAGCTGGTAGTCTACTTAATGCCGAAAATGTGATGAGACCTTGGGACACAGGTGGACAGTAGTCTCTCCTTTGATAATCACATTGCCACAGTGGTCATGAAATCCTTCTACCTGGCTCATCTCATCACAAAAGGATTCTCATCCAGAAAAAAAGAGGTCATTGTTCCCCTCTAAATAAACAGAACATGCTGGAGGGATAGATTCCTGTCCCAGAGACTTCCCATACTCTGGAACAGACTACCTATCTATGTCAAACAGAGCTCCTCATTAGCACTCTTCAAGAAAAATCTTGATGATTGGATGGGAAATGGGAAATTCACCCTGAGGATCACTTCTGTGGCTCTGCTTGACAGGGGCACAGGAAAATAATTTTCGTGGGTGGTAAAAGCCAGGGTACATTTTTGGCTGGGCTTGTATGGGCCCTAGGGCTGATAGCCTGGTACCTACCTATGAACCTATAACAACTGGACTAGGCTAGACACAATTTACATTTCGCAGGAACATGTGCATTTAATTGAAGGTCTTGATAAGCACCCAATAACTATTTCAAATCATACGCCAATAATAACTGGAATAAAAACACAGGGCAATGAAATAAAAATGAGACACTGGTGCTTTCCCACCTATCTGTTGAAAAGAGAGGAATTTGAGGAATGGGTAGTTGAGATTATTCAGGAGTGATTAGAGAGGATAGAACTTTCTTCTGAAAATATAGCTAGGAAGTGGGATAACATTAAGGTAGAGTTTAAAAATAAGGTGGAAATGAAAGGAAGCTATGGTAAAGAAGTAACAAGAATTATGCAGAGGGACTGACAAATGTTAAAGTATTGCAGAATAGGGGGAATCTCACAGAACAAAAAGAGGATCAACTGCAGAATGCTAAGCAGAAAATAAAGAATTACCTTGATAATATGCATGAGTTTAGAAAGATTGCTGTTAAGCAACTGTTTTTTGATAATAACAGTAGAGCAGAAAAACTTTTAGCACAACGACTCGGCCAACAGAAAGTAGAAAGGTCTGTCACCAAGCTTAGGGAGCCTATAACAAGGAAGGTACAAAGAGTTCCTGTAGAGGTATTACAAAATATTTCAGAAATTCTATGACAGACTGTATATAGCAGAGAAATGTGGAAATCAAGAAAAGATACAAGTGGAAATGTTTATGGAGGAATTAAATATACCAAGGTTAGAGGTAGATGAGGCTCAATTGCTAACGGTTAGGCTAGAAGTAGATGAGATAAAAATTGTGATGTATAACCAATCTACAGGAAAGTCCCCAGGAATAGATGGTATTCTTGCGGATGTTTGGATGCTAAGAGGAAAAAACTGATAAAGATCTGGAAGGTTTTGTTCAACAGTATTTTAAGAGGAAGAGGACTACCAACATCCTGGTAGAAAGCAGTGGTAGCTGTAATACCTAAACAGGGTAAAGATTCATCAGACCCAGCTTTCATTCAGCCCCATTTCAATACTAAACTATGATTTTAAAGTGTTCATGTCTTTAATGGCTAAAAGAATGACTAAAGTAATGCCAAAATTGATAGATATAGATCAGTGTGGTTTTGTGGAAGGAAGACAAACATTTGACGACGTTAACAGAAGATCCAGAGGGAAGCAGAATGTAAGAAAATATCATTGTTGTTGGTGGGTCTTGATGCAGAGAAAGCATTTGACAGAGTAAGTTGGGACTTTATGAGCAGGTCCATGGAAGCATTTGCATTTCTTGAAAAAAAAATATAAAGTTGATTAGGAGGATGTATGAGAGATTGGATGTGAAAATTAAAGTGGTTGGGGTCCTCTCTGGTAATTTCTGCTTGAGCAGAGGAACCAGACAGGGGTGTCCTCTTTCCCCTTTGTTATTTGCATTATATTTAGAACCACTGACAAAGAAAATAAGGGACTCAGAAATTCAAGGATATAAATGGTGTGGTAGTGAAGAAAAGCTGGCTTTATTTGAAGATTATATAATTTTATACCTGAGAAAACCAGAAAGAGACATTACAGTGTTGCAGAACACTTTGAGACAGTTTCAAATATTTTCAGAATACAAAATTAATAATGCTAAAACAAAGGCAAAAGCGGTAAATTATGTAGTCACACACAAATTGGTTCAGCAATATCCGTATTTATGGGGACATGATAAAATTAAGTATTTAGGAGTATGGATTAAAATGATTCTGGTGTGGCAGCTAAAGATATGTGGGAAGAGACTAAAGAAAAGATAATACAATACAAAAACTGAGAAAATGGAAGCTTTGTTATATGGATATGGATAGTTAGATACAAGCAGTCAAAATTATTTTAGTCTCTTTCGTCTTATACACAGGTCAGGCATATTTTTATCAGCCAGATGAAAAGTTGTGGATAGCAATTAATAAAGAGCTAAAGGACTTTATCTGGAAGGGGAAGACAGCAAGAGTCAAGTGAAATAAGCTGATCCTTCCAGTAGAACAGGGCGGATTGGGATTACCCAATTTGAAGTGTATATCAGAGCTACACAGTTAAGGCTCCTATACATAGCACAAGCAGAAAGCTATAATTCAAAGTGGAAAGGGATGATGTTGAAACAGGGGGGAAGCTCAAAAAACAAGGAGAGACTGGGATTTTGTATGCAAGCCTTTAAGGAGAATAACAATAATTATACAAAATATTATATCCATAAAGTAGTAGAAAGTATTCTAAGAACTAAGCCAACATGGGGATGGAGAAAGGAGATTCTGCCGATAGGGATGACTGCAATTAGGGATATAGACAATAAACAAGAGGGGGCTGAAATTTATAGGAGAAAACTGGCAAAGGAACCAAGATATTAGGGGAAAATAACTAGAGAAGGGAAAGTAATATAATGGGAAGAAGCCAGGAATTTATTTGGACTGCAGGTTAGAGATTGCCTTCCCTATCAAGGACTGATATCAGAGTATAGGCAAAGAGAAAGAAATAATAGGGTCCTAAATGAAAGACCAACACTGGCAGAGTTTATAGTAGAATCTAGAACAGAAGCTGCCACTAAAAAAGGAATACTTAGAAGAGTATATAAAATATTGCATGATAGCTATAAGAATCAATCAGAGGAGGTTAGAAAGGATTGGGAAGAGAGATTGGATATGCAATTCACAAAGAAACAATGGGAGGATATATGTATGTCTCAAATATGCAACAAAATCTAGAAGATTTAGGATTTTTGCTTGGAAATGTTTACATAGATATTTTTATACCCCAAGTACACTCCAGAGAATTTTTCCTCAAGTAGACAGCAAATGTTTGTGGTGCGACAGGGAAGAAAGAGGTACTTAGGAACATATTTTCTGGGAGTGCAGTGGGTTAGCAGACTTTAAGGATTCCCTGCGGGATGCACTGTCAAAGATGCTGTGTGAGTGGATTGGTGTGACGAAGGAGATGATTTTTCTGAGCTATGTTACAGAATCAGAATGGCCTAGACATGGTAAGGCCTTGTTGTGTCTTATTTTGGTGGCTGTCAAAAAAGCAATTACTAGAAAATGGAAATCGAAACCAACTAGATTACAAGTAGTGAATATAGTAACAGAGATAAAACAACTGGAAATGAGATCTTTAGAAAAGGGCAGGAGCAAACTACATAGGAAAAAAATGGGAATTGTGGAAACAATACATACAGAGGGAGGAATGAGGTTTAAAAGAAGGCAGGAGTTAAATGAGCTATGTAAGGTTTGAAAATGATTGGGTAGATTATATGTCATTTATAATGTTTGCAACTGGGAGTGTATCACTATGGTTTGTTATGTAAATTGCTTGCAACTAGGATCGTGTCGCTGTGGTTTGTTTTCATTTATATAAATGTATGATTGGTTATGTCATAAGTGATGGTTTAATAAAGATGTTTCTTGTTCAAAAAAGGGAGCAGGAACTGAATAATTAATGTAATGTTGCTTAGGTTATATGATGTATAGCAATATATGTGAAGTATAATGTACGTTAATGTTAATTTGCTAATACAGTTTGATTACTTTTGTATAAATGTATATCTGCCTATGTCACAAGTGATAATTCAATAAAGGTGTTTAAAAAACAAAGAAGTAACTTCACTGGTGGATCCAGCAGTTGTCTCTAAATCCAAGGCTCCCTTTTCATCCCCCTCTTCCCTCTGAGGAAATGTTCACAGTTGCTTCAGACGTAGGATGGGAGGCAGCTTTTCGCTCCCTAATGGTGCAGGGGGTGTGTTTGCCTCATTAATAGAAAGAGCACATCACTGTCAAAGAGATGAGAACTCTTCTGCTGGTGCTTGAGGCTTTTCATCCTCTTTTCTACCCAAGACCTCTTAAGGCATTTACAGACATACCACAGTGATGCGGTATGTAAACAAATGGGGGGGGGGGGTATCTTCTCTTCTTTGCCAGTTGGCACTCCTGGTGTGGGATCTTGCCGCCCAGTATCAAGTGACTCTTCAGGCAGTTTACATTCCGTCAGGTCAAAACATTGTGGCAGACATTCTGAGCAGGTCCTTAATTCAGTCCCATGAATGGATGTTTCACAGGGATGTGTTTCTGGACATTGTCCTCCAGTGGGATACTCCTCATATAGATCTATTTGCCTCCCCTCTGAACAGACAGCTTCCTCTATTTTGTGTCAGAGTCCCAGGTCCTCTGGTGTGGAAGGTGGACACCCTCTCTTTTTCTTGGAACAGGATATTTATTTATGCTTTTCCTCCCCTTCCCTTCATTCCAAAAGTCCTGTTCAAAATTCAGCAGGGTGCTCCCAAAATCTTGTTGGCGACTCCCGTTTGGCCGAGACAGCATTGGTTCCTTCTTCTTCTTCTGCATTTAGCTAAGGGCAATCATCACAACTTACCTCAAAAGGTGGACCTACTCACACAAGACAAGGTATCTCTCATCTATCTCCAACTGCCCACTCTTCAACTGACACTGTAGGTTTTAGGATTTTTATTCCAAATAGACACCTTTTTTTCTAAGGACATGCTTAGGGTCCTGCAGGAGATCAGGAAACCCAATACTAGGAAATCCTACTTATCCAAATGGAAGAGTTTTTGTCTTTGGTGTCTTTCTCAGAACCCGGATCCACTTTCCGTGGATGTTCCTTTGGTTCTCTCTTATCTGCGTGAATTGCTCAATGCTGTGTTAGCTTATTCTTCTGCTAAGGCCCCACTTATCAACTATCTCTGTTTGTCTTCCTTTATCTCCTCATTTAGCTTCTAGATTTGAGGTTAAACAATTACTAAAAGGCATCCTTCACATTAGGCCTCCCAGGAAGCCTTTTCCTCCTCCCTGGGATCTTAATTTTGATTTGGAAAAATTGAGTCAGGCTCCTTTTGACCCTGCAGCTTCAGCTTCCTTGAAACATTGCTGTTGGAAGACTGTTCTTTTATTATCCTTTACTTCTGCCAGATAGATGTCTGAGCTTCAAGCCCTTATGGCTTTTGTTGTTTCATAATGACAGGGTGTCCTTGCATACTAATGCTTCTTTTATGCCCAAGGTGGTAAAAGAGTTGTCCCTTAATCAGTCTATTCATTTGCCCACTTTTTTCCATTCTTCGCAATCTGCCAGTGAGAAGGTATCGTACATGTTGAATGTGCATAGACACTCAGATTTATTTGGATAAGACGTAAGACTATTAGGAAATGTGATCAGCTCTTTGTTTTCTTTCATCCCAGGTCCTTGGAATTAGCTGTATCCAAGCGGAGTATTTATTATCGGATCTCAAAAGCTATTTCTTTTTGTTATCCTTTTCAAGGTAAGAGCTTCCTTATTCTAAGACTCATTCTACTAGGGCTGTGGCTTCTTGTGGTGTTTTTTCAAGGGTTTGGATACTAACTATTCTTGAGACAGCTACCTGGACTTCCATACATAGATTTACCAAACACTACAAGTTGGATGGAATCTCCAGAGCTAGAGCTGGTTTTGCTAGGTCCATCCCTCATGGCTTCCTAGAGAGCTCTGCTGGTCCTTTCTCCTCCCAAGTTTCTTCCTTAGCTTTGGCACTTTCCCTAATGTTATGAATACTGCAACAGTGAAATGGAAGGACATAGTACAGTTGTGTAAAATCTTACCATAACGGTAGATGTCCTTCTCTTCACTGTTGCAGTATTCACTCCCTCCTTCTCTCCATCCCCAGTTCATTTCTCTTCTGGGTGTACTGATTAACTCTCTTTTCCTTGGATTGGCATTCCTACTGGGGTTGTCAATTCTGAGGATGGTACATCCAGACGTCACCTTTATGCCCTATGCTATGCAAGGCACATACGTGTGATGTATGGCATACCTTAAGGCAACCTAAAGGCTTTGGTATACTAGTCGGATATCAGGCTGCCCTTGGCAGGGGATCCCTAATGTTATGAATACTGCAGCTTTGAAGAATAGGACATCTACCATTATGGTAAGATTTTACACAACTGTACTTTATGGTAAGTGATGTTTGTGTATTTACCTACCGTCTTTAGGTATTACAGCCAGCACAGCTTTTTTCCAGGATGTTCGTGCCTCCCCTCCTTTTAAAATACTGTTAAACAAACACTTCCAGATCTTTATCACTTTGTTCCCTCCCAGCTACCAAACTTCCATTGGAATACTATATATTCCTGGAAACTTTCCTGCAGATTGGCTATACATCACCATTTTAAACTGATCTCCTCCTATATTAACTGTTATGTGCTAAGCCTCATCTGTCTCTAACCTTGGCATATTTAAGTCCTCCATAAATATTTTCATTTCTGTTTTTTCTTACTTTCCTCACTTCACTGCTTTACACAAAGTTTCATAACATTTTCAAAATTCCGCTAACATCTCTACAGGATCTGTGGTTATTTTTCTTCTCATAGGTTCTGTAAGTTTGGCAACAACCCTTTATCCTTGGTGCGATAAAAGTTTTTGTGCTCTAGAGTTATTATCAAAAAACAGTTGCTTAACAATCTTTCTAAACTCTTGCATATTATCAGGTGTTCCCTTATTTTCTCTTTAGCACTCTGCAATTCTACCTCTTCTTGTTATGTGAGATTCCTCTTTAATACTTCAATCTTTATCAGCCCCTAAAATAATTCTTATCTTTTAACCAGATCTCTTTTTTTATTTCTACCCTGTTTTTAAACTCCACTTTCATTTTATCCCACTCACTTGCTATAACTTCGGGAGTACTTTCTACCTACCGCTATAACTCCCAGATAAATTCCACTAATCAATCATAAATTTCCTCACTTTTTAACAGGGAGGTGGGGAAGCACCAGTGTCTCATCTTTACTTCATTATGTTGCATTTTTATCTTAGTAATTATTAGTGCATGATTTGAAATATTTATTGGATGTGTATCAAAGTTCTCAATTAAATGCACACATTAATGTGAAATATATTTGCCGTCATATCTAGCCCAGTTATTGTACCTTGGGGAATAATATATAAATTCTCTCTAATTTCCTTTTACTGAATTAATGTCTTTTATACCAAATATTTTCATAGATTTCTTCAGAAATCTACATTATTTTGTTATCATTTCCTATCTAGCCCCCCCCCCCCCAGATACATTCTCATTGTTGCAAATCAAATTCCAGTACCCCCATAAAGTTATACTCCCTGCTGAAAGTTGATTATTTCTCCCAATTTTTTAAGCTCCAAAATAGCAGTTTTAGGTGAAATATACATGCACATCAGTATAATCCTCATCCCTTGCAGTAACCCAATGTAATTTTTATCCCTTGCCAGAAATTCCGTACTACTACAAATCTGCCATTATTATCCTTTTTCCGTCTTCTGTCACTACTGGATCACCTCTAACAATTAATGCAAGTACTCCTGTTTTCCTTTGTCCCTGATATTCTGAAGAATATCCATCCAGAAATCCTTTCTTTATCATATTCACTTGCCCAGTTCTTTCCAAATGTATCTTTTGTAGCTTAGCTATTTGCACTCTACATTTTTTTAATATAGTTCACAACTCTTTTTTGTTTGTGTTTGTGCGTGTGTGTGTGTGTGTGTGTGAAACTATTTACATTTAAAGATAATACAGAAAGTATTATGTTAAGTAATTATTCACACCTGATCTTATGTTGTCCTTTTCTTTCATTCCTCACTTATTGGGTTTTGGATCTAAGTTCAGTTCTGACTCAGCCACATTTACCAGACTCATGACTCAATCCACAGACATTACCCAAATTTCAAGTAACGGACGGCAACCCATCGTCAGTTTGTTAATAAAAAGTAGCGAGATGACTACGGCTCGAACAAAACAGAACTTTTAATGTCAAAACTTCCAAAACTGATAACCAGTAACAAATTTGTTAAGCGCTTTCATCTGCTGAACGCAGACTTCTTCAGAACAATAAACACAGTTACAATTCATCCTTTTAAAAACTTTTTGGTGCCATATTTTCTTCATAAAATTTAAAGTGCTAGTGCCTTTTATTCTAATCTAATTCTCATAGAATAATACTAACTTATTTTGTTTAGACCAGGTTACAATCAATTAAATTACATACTCAGTATTGCATTACTCATTCTAATATACAACAAAATAAATATGTAAAACTATCGCCAATTCAACTTCTAAAATTGTCTAAAACTATATTTAACATGTATCACAAAATACAAACCGATTACTGTAATAACTTAAAAAATAATAAATTAAAAATACATACACCCATTCTCAAAATGCTTATTTGGTACTTCAGATTATTAGTATAATGCCCAGCTTTTCATTAAAATATTATTTTATATAAAATTATTTGTGATTCTTTATTACAATATCAGGAAAGGTTTAATAGATATATAATCATTGATACCAGGTTCTCTGGTTGCATCAGTCCGTATCTGCCAGACACTCTCCCTTTTACTTAGCATAGCTTTAAAATTGCCTCCACGCGTAGTACTATTGACCTGGTCTATTATTGCAAACTTAAAACTATGTTTTTCACCTTGTTTATCAATGTGCCTGTAAAGTGCATTCTTTGTATCTTTAACCTTTATTTTATACAAGTGATCATATATGCGATTTCGGAATTGTCTTTCCGTCTTGCCTGTATAAAAGGCAGAGCATGATATACATTTAGCCAGATAAATAATATTCCTAGTATTACAGTTACCCCTCCTGAATTTTACATAGGTCTTATTTATGTCATCCAATCTACACCCTTTGTTTTCATTTATAGCTGAACACTGGTTACATGACCCGCATCTCCTAGTGGCTGTGTTTAAATTACTACCTTTTATGTCCGTTGTGCCTTGTTGCAAAATGTTTTTAATATTCTTGCCCATCTTATGCACAAAACTAGGTCTCACACCCACTACCTCTTTGACATTGCCATCCACTATTAATGTGTTCCAATGTCTTAAAATAATGCTTTTGATTTCATTAACTATGGTGAATACATCAAAGTGCATACCCTGTTGAAAGAAACACTGTCACTAAGACCATCCATTACTTTAATATTGTTCATATCAATACCCAACATGCAAGGATACTTTTTACCCCATTCCTTTTTAACATATCTAGAAACATCATCTAATAACCATCTAGGGTAACCTCTATTGGCGAACATCATAGTAATGAATTCAACTTCTTTTTCCATGACCTCAAATTTTGAAGACATTCACGCTGCCCTTTTACATTGTCCTTTACATATATTTTTCAACATATGTTTGGGGTGGTTACTGAAATATTCCAAATATCCATTAGAAAAAGTATTCTTCCGATATATTTCTAATTGAAATCCACTGTTAGTGTGCCTTATGAATGTGTCTAAATATGGTATGCCTTCAGTACTGATGTTATGTGTGAATTTTAAAAAATTACTGGTATGATTAATATATTAGATGAAATCATTTATAGTTTCCTCTGGCCCATTCCATAAAACAAACATATCATCCAAAAATCGAGTATAATAGGATATATGTTTGTAATAATCACTATTAAACAAATACTGATTTTCCCATTCCAACATAACCATGTTTGCAAATATGGGGGCACACGAGGCCCCCATAGCTACATCTCTAGTTTGTTTAAAGTATTCCCCTTCAAAGTATATAATAGTAGTAATCGATACATGGCTCAAACCGATTTATGCCAACATACCACATCTGATTAAGGATTCTTGGATGTTTTTATCCCATCTTACTCCAGATATATGGAAAGAGAAGATAACTTACATCACTATTGATGTTGTTGATTTATTTTCGTGCATTTCTAAAGAACTTTTCACCGGGTCCTGAGGAGGAGGAGACCCGATCTCCTTCGAGGTCATCGAGGCGACACTCCCGTCCCACCTCGGTGGCCTCATCAAGATCAACCCAAAATCTCACGGATGCAGATTTGGACCGGATGATGAGAAGATTACTCCAGGCCCAACTACAGATGAGAGTGCTTCTGCCCCCCTCCCTCCGGGGGGGAGCTCGACCCCTTTTTTTGCCCCGATAGCTCCTTCTCAGTCCCGCTTCCCGGGTTCGGAGTCTTCGGAGCCGGGCAGCCTTGGAGCCAGGGGGGGTGTTGGCGCCGATAGTCTCGGGTACTTCGACGCTGACACTTCCCTCAAGTCTGTCGGGTCCATTTTCTTCAGATCCGAGCTCTCGGAGCCGAGGGCTGAGCTTCAGATCCGGGGGTATTGGTATGCCTTCGGCTCCGTCCAGGTCGGAGCATACTGGTCCGTCGGATCCAATCGCTTTGGCGCCGGCCCCGATCCGTCCGTCGGATCCGAGTGAGGGTCTGCTTTCGGATCCCAGAGAGAGCAGCTCTACCTCGGCATTCAACGTGGTGGAGAGGGCCCTGTCGAGAGATTCCAGGCCCCCGGCCCTTGCCACGGCTCCACCCTACACTCCTCCTCTGTTGGGCCCGACTTCCATCACCAGGCCCCAGGGACAGCCTGCTCTGACGTCCCAGGCCGTTCCTTTGGAACAAGACGTGGCTGGTGAGACCTCCTCGGACAGCCCCCCCGAGGAGGTTCCTCACAAGCGAAAGTGCAAAAGGAGGCACCTGGACTCCCCCGAGTCCTTGACTGAGGACACGGATTTGGAGGAGGGGGAAGGCTCCCCAAGATCACCCCCCGAAGATGTCTCATTTGGTGACATCATGGAGATGCTCAGGATAAGGGGGGGGTGGTCTGCCCCAAAGCCTACCTCGGATGAATCAGTGTTCCTGGAGGTGTTTGAAGCAGGCCCGTCTACCTCTTGGGTGTCCCCTCCGGCCGACCCCCTGGTAGATTTGATTACTACCAAGGCGTGGAAGGAGCCGAACACTGTGGAGCCAGTCCCCAAGCGTCCGGACAAAATTCTTAGTCTACCCTCTGTCAAGTCCCACTGGAGTAAGGGTCCCCCTGTAGATGCCATGTTGGTGGCGGTGGCCACCAAGAGGGAACTAGCTCAGGAGAGTCCCTCGGTTCATCCCCTGAGCAAGGAGTCTCGGTCGATGGACCATTTAGGGAAGCGGGTCTTTAGTTCAGCTACCTTCTCTGTGAGGTCGCTGAACTACATGGCACATGTGCTTCGACTGCCATGGGACCTTATCAAAGAGTACGCTGCGTCACCCCCCGAGTCCATGTCGGCGGAGGACAAGCGATTGCACTCCACCCGGATGGCCACTCTCCGATCCATATCAAACAACTGTATGCGGCTACTGTCCCATGCCACAGAGGGAGCCGCTAGAGCCAGCGGAGCGGGCCTTGTCATGAGGCGTCAGGCCTGGCTCCAGCACTGTGATTTCGCGGAACCCTTCAAGGCGTCTTTTGCTAATGCTCCTTTCGATGGTTCTGCCCTTTCTGGCAAAACTGTTCGCGATACCTTGGTCCAGAGCGAGAAGGACAGGAAGACGTTGTCTGCTGTCGGAGTCCGCTTCTCTGCTCCCCAGAGGTCCTTCTCCAAGAAACAAAAGGGACAGAAGAAGATGTGGTTCCGGAAGTCGCAACAGTCCCGTCCCTCTCCGGACTCCCAGCCCTTCCGTGGCAGAGGAGGGCAGGGTAGATGCCGCTCTAGAGGCAGAGGGGGCCCGTGGAACTTTGGATCCAGAGAACCCTTCTCGGACCAACCCACGCAACACCCCTGAGGGGTTGCCCAACTGCTCCACTCTGGAGGCAGTCGGGGGGCATTTCTCGAAGCACCTAGCAGCGTGGGAGTCCATCACGACAGACCGCTGGGTGCTTCGCATTATATCCAGAGGATATCAGATTCCCTTTTCTCTTTACCCACGCAGCCCCAGATACCTCCCCGATGTCCCACCCGATCAGAGGGAGGCCGCAGCAACAGAAATCCAACAGTTGCTGGAAAAAAGAGCCATCCAACACGTCCCCCCAGACCAGTGCGGGTTGGGGCGGTCAGGACCCAGTCGTCCAGGTATGGGTAGACCTGAATTCTAGGTTCTTCTTGGTGCCAAAAAAGATGGGGGACTTAAGACCTATCCTCGACCTCTCTCACCTGAACCTGTCAGTAACCAAAGAGAAGTTCTGCATGGTCACCCTTCAATCCATTCTCCCCCTTTTGCGGGAGAACAACTGGATGTGCTCTATAGACCTCAAGGATGCGTACTACCACATTCTGATGGACAGGCGATCCAGAAGGTTCCTCCGCTTCCGGCTAGGAGCCAGTCATTTCCAATTTGGGGTCCTTCCCTTTGGTCTCAACACAGCCCCCAGGGTGTTCACCAAAGTGTTAGCAGTGATAGCGGCCCACCTGAGGCTCCAGGGAATTCAGGTCTACCCATACCTGGATGACTGGGTCCTGACCGCCCCGACAAGGCATCTACTCTGTGCAGCCAGAAACTGCTTTCTTCGTCTAGCTCCCCGGCTGGGGATCACTATCAACATAGAGAAGTCGTCTCTTACCCCGACTCAGACTGTAGACTTCATAGGGGCAAGATTAGACACAAACAAGCTCCTAGCTTTCTTGACCACAGACTGGCTATGAACCCTGAGGCTACATGTGCGGGCCATTCTACATTCTCCAGCTCCTCTGGCGGAATTGGTCCTGAGGGCTGTAGGCTCAATGGCGGCGGCAATCAACCTTTTGCCAATGGCGCGTTTGAACATGAGGGTCTTACAATGGACCCTCCCGGTCCAGTGGTCCTTCCTTCGATTTCCTCTGAGCCATCCCATTCCCCTCAGCAGGGCTTGCAAGAGGGCCCTCTTATGGTGGCGCCAGTCTCCGAACCTCCAAGAAGGATGTCCCTTTTCTATGGCCCCTCCCCTAGCCACGGTGACCACGGACACCTCCCGCCTCGGGTGGGGGGCATTGTTCAGGCAGGACAGTCCAAGGCACGTGGGACCCCACAGAGACCTCACTGCATATCAGTGTCCTAGAGATGAGGGCAGTGCTGTTAGCGTTGCAAGCACTTCAGGACCTTCTTCCTGTAGGAACTATTGCGATTCAGTTGGACAATATGTCTGTTGTCTGGTACATCAACAAACAGGGGGGAACCAGGTCTTACCCACTCTGTCGAGAGGCTATGAGGGTGTGGGAATGGGCGATCTCCACCAACCGCTTTCTTATAGCAATGCACATTCCGGGGCGGTCCAACATCCTAGCGGACAGACTAAGTCAAACCATCCTGTTACCACACGAGTGGTCTCTGAATCCCGAGATAGCGAATCGGATTTTCGCCGAATGGGGTCAACCCTGTTGCGATCTCTTTGCTTCTCCCTCAAACACAAAATGTTACGACTACTTCGCTCTCATTTCCCCCTCCGGGGAACCTCCGAGAGACGCTCTGGTGCATGCTTGGCCTCCCGGTCTACTTTATGCTTACCCTCCTCTTCCTCTGATGCTGAAGTTTCTACAGAAAGCCAGCCGGTTGGGGAGCAGGATAATCCTCATTGGCCCATTCTGGCCTCGTCAAACCTGGTTCCCTTACCTTTGGTCTCATCTGGTGAATCCTCCTTGGATTCTGGATCCCCGTCCGGATCTAATATCCCACCCCCTAGATCTCCCAGTCCCGAATCTGGACAATCTCAAGCTCACAGCTTGGCTGCTCCAGTTCCAGTTGTAGCTAGGACTCCCGGTATCTCTTCCCTAGTTAAAACTATTCTAGTAGCAGCGCACAAGCCTTCTACTAGAAATATCTATAGTAGCAAATGGAAACGTTTCTCCATTTGGGCGGAACGTCAAAATTTGGATCCTTTCACAGCTCCTTTGCCCGCGATATTAGACTTCCTCTCAGGGCTGTTTCATCAGGGGGCTAGCTCCTCCACAGTCAAGGTTCAACTAGCAGCTATCTTGCATTATCACGTGGGAAATGAACTGGGCCCTTTGATCACCACGAAATTGTGTAAGACTTTTTTGAAGGGCACCTTTCTGCTCAGACCTCCAGTGAAGGATGTAGTCCCTCCTTGGGATTTAACACTGGTGCTTCAGGCCTTGACAGCTCCTCTGTTTGAGCTTGCAGCTTCAGTACATCTTAAATTCTTGTCATGGAAAATGGCCTTTCTTGTCGCTATCACCTCGGCTCGAAGGGTCTCTGAACTACAAGCCCTCTGTGTAAAACCCCCATATTTGACTTTTCACAAGGATAGAGTTTATCTCAGGACCAATCCCTCTTTTCTTCCCAAGATTGCCTCTGAATCGAATATTAACCAGTCCATCAACCTACCAGTCTTCTTCCCTAATTACCAAAACAAAGGGGAATACAAATTACACTCACTGGATGTGCATAGACAACTTCGCTTCTACACCCACAGGACATCTGGTCATAGGCAATCTGACCAGTTGTTTGTCTCCTTTGCCAAATTTAACTTGGGTAAATATGTGTCTAAAGTCATGCTGTCTAGATGGATTTCACATTGTATCCTTTTAGCATATGAAAGTTCTGGCAGGCCCGCACCTCAGGGAGTCCATGCCCACTCTACTCGGTCTATGTCTACTTCTGCGGCTTTTAGAGCTAGAGTCTCTTTGGATGATATTTGTTCGGCAGCCACTTGGGCTTCATCTCATACCTTTATCAATCACTATAAATTGGACATTATCTCCAGAGGGAGAGCATCCTTTGGCTCTGCAGTGCTCTGAAACATCCTTCCATGAAGGCCGCCCAAGGTTCAGGTAGCTGGGGACTCTGTCCCATAGGTTGCTGCACAAATTAAGTTAACTACTTCAGATTAAGAAGTTATGTACTCACCATAACGTTCCATCTAAGTAGGTAAACTTCATTTGTCAGCAACGTCCCTCCCTCCTGCCCCCTCACTTACGAATGTTTTCATACTCAGGTCCATGGGTGTTACCCACTTTATCTTGAGAGTATTAGTCTTCAAGCAGTATCTGCTTTTGGGCAAACTTGATCTGAGGTCAGTCAGGGTTGGCAGGGGATTATGGGTAGGGGGAGGAGCTTGGAGCTCGGATCTAAAGCTGTTGAAAACTGCCAGCTTGGATCCGAGGTCGGATCCGATTCCCATAGGTTGCTGACAAATGAAGTTTACCTACTCAGATGGAACGTTATGGTGAGTACATAACTTCTTATTTTCTTCATCATGACTGAAAAACCCACTGGGTTTTAAGAAATGCGCTTCCTGTGGGCACACAATGCCCAACTCTGATGCTTGATGGAGTATGTCTCTTGCCTGAGAGCTTAACACTTGAATTCAGACTGCTGGTTTTGTGCAGCTTTTAATTCCAGGGCCCTTGGCGACAGGCAAAATAAATTGGTTCTGAAGGGCTTGCTGCCACCTTTGTCTTCTTCCTCTTCTTCTGCTGCAGGAGCACAAACCCCCTCAAAAACATCCAAAGCTTCTTTGGAGGTGAATGAATAAGAAATCAGTCTCCAACCCACTCTTCTAAGTCATCTCCTTCTTCAAAGCCTCCTTCTAAAATTAAAAAAAATCGGATCTGATGCAAAAACAGTCTCGTCTGACATCCTGGGACCCGACACTTTCCTTTACTAAGTCTCCAAGAACCTGGTCTCCGGGTTTCTCTCTGGTGCCTGTTTCTCTTCAGCTCTATTCTTCTTTACTTTAGGCCACCCTGGGGAGACAGTCTTGGCCCCAGTCTATCACTTCCTCCATCGGGTCCTCTAGGAGCCTTTCAGAAGCCGAAGTGGATAGGTTGATGAAGACGTTCCTCAGAGCTCAGATTCAGATGGGCGTTATCCTGTCTTCATCTCTCATTGGATCCGTGAACCTCCCTTCTACTTCCCATACTTTGATTTCTCCTTCTCTGATCAGACCAGTGATTTTGGAGTATTCAGATCTGAGAAATCCAAGACAGTCAGCATCAGATCTGAAGCCAGGCTTTCAACTCCGAGTGCGTCCCTGACTTGTTTGGCACTGATTCCTTTGAACCAGGATGAGTCTTGGAGCCGAAGTGTCAGTGCCAGGTTGAGTGGGGGGGGGCTGAATTCCACTTCAAGGTTGTCAGAGCATATTTGCCCCTTGGAACTTCAGGGTTGGACAAGCTTGGGTCAAACTCCTCCTTCAAGGTACAGGTCTGGGTAGGGTCGGGGCATGGTGACATCTGGAATTTCAGCTCTGGTGAGGCCAGCCACTCTTCTCCCCATCCTTCTGCTTTCAGGGTGGTGGAGAGGGTCTTCTCTCATCTGAGAGATTCAGCTACTCTTTCCTCTTTGGAGCCTACAGCCCTGTCTTCTTCAGGTCCGAGGCGTGATCCTCTCAGACCTGCCACACAGGGACAGCCAGCCCCATCAAGCATCCAGATAGTCCCCCTCAAGGACTTTCGCCTCTCCAGATACTTTTCCAGATCATCTCACTGAGGAGGCTTCCCGTAAGAGAACTTGGAAGAGGAGACACATAGACTCCCCTCAAGAGTCTGTCACCGAAGACACTGACTTTGATGAAGGGGAAGAGTCCCCCAGATCAACACCAGATGATATCTCCTTTAGAGACATCTTAGAAATTCTCAATCAAAAAGTTGGATGGTCCTCCAATATCCCCTCCCAGGAAGAGTTAGTACTCCTGGAAGCTTTTGTGTCCATCCCATCTACGCCTTTGGTGACTACCCCAGCTGATGAGCTTATAGATCTAGTCTCTCACTAGGAGTGGAAGGAACTGGATACTGTAGAACCCATTCCCCATCTTCATTATAAGTTTTTTGCCTCCCTAAGGACAGGCCATACTGGAGCACGGGAGTTCCTGCTAATGCTATGTTTGTGGTGGCAGCCACAAAGTAGGAGCTGACAGAGTAGAGCTCCTTTGTCCATCCCCCTAACAGAGAGTCCCAGGCATTGGACAGATTCAAGAAGTGCATTTTTGCCTCTGCGGACTTTACCTTATGGTCTCTGTATTACTTGGCACATTTCAGTTGACTAAAGAGCTTTCCAAATCCCTCTCTGAGTTCATGTCTGTGGAAGACTACAAGAAGTCTTCTTCTCAACTAGCCACTCTCCTAGCCATCTCTAATACATCCATGAGGCTAATTTCCCTTGCTGCTGAGGGTACCTCACGGGTGGCTGGTTCAGGCATAGCTGTTAGGAGACATGCCTGGATGTGCTTGTGTGACTTTGCGGAACCTTTCAAGTCTTCATTCATCAGTGCTCCCTTTGATGGATCATCTTTGTTTAGCCCTACTGTTAAGGAAATGCTTTCCCAGAGTGAACAGGATGGAAAGACTTTGTCTGCCATAGGGATGTGCTTTTCTACTCCTTGGTGATCCTTTTTCAGAAATCAATAAAAAGGTAAGAAAATGTGGTTCCATAAGTCCCAGGGTCCTTTCCAGGATTCACATGAGGATGTCTCCCCCAGAGGTCTGGGGGGTTCTAATGAAAGACACTGTCCTCGCAGCAAGGGAGGCCCACAGAATGAGGGTTTCTAAGATTCCTATTCGGATAAACTCTTTAAGCACTCCTGAAAAGTTGCCCGACTGCCCACCTCTGGATGCAGTCGGGGAGTGCTTGTCTCTGCACCCAAATGCCTGGGCATCAATAACACAAAATTCTTGGGTGTTAAAATTATGTCCAGAAGTTATTTCATACCATTTTTTCCAGATTCCCCCAACCAAAAAAAAAAAAAGGCTCCATGTTATTCCACCCAGTCAGAGGGAGTCAGTAGCTCAAGAAATTCAAAAGCTGCTTCTGTAATGAAGCAAACTGAATGAATTTGTAAAGAAGTCAAAGTTCTGAATGGTCACAGTTCAATCCATTCTGCAGTTTCTACCAAGGATGATTGGATATGCTCTATCGATCTTCAGGATGCATACTGTCACATCAAGGTTAACAGATGGTACTGAATATTTTTTTTGCTTTTGACTGGGGGCCGGGTACTACCAGTTCAGAGCCCTGCCTTTTGTATCACCACAACTCCCAGGGTATTTATCAAATGCATGGCAATGGTACCAGCTCACTTGAGACTGCTGGAATTCCAAGTGTTTCCATACCTAGGCAACCGGCTCCTCACCTCTCCAACCAAACATATTCTACAGAAATCCAGGGACTACTTGCTCAAGTTAGTCAATCTGTACGCATCTCAGTCAACATCTGCAAGTCTCATCTTCATCCTGTTTAGAGCCTGGAGTTCATAGTTGCTCAGTTGAAAACCGTCAGATAGCCTGTCTTCCACTACATTGAGTTCATACCATCAGGTGTAAAGAGCAAATTATCTCACACACTTCTCCCCCAGCCAGATTTATTCTTCAAGCCTTAGGATCAATGGCAACAGCCATAACCTTAGTTACTGTGGCACATTTTTATATGCGTATTCTTCAATGGACTCTAGCTACTCAGTGGTCAATTCTTTGCCATCCCTTGTCCTTACCAATCAGACTCACTCAAGTATGCAAAGACCATCAATGTTGGTGGATTCAGTCAGGCAAAGTTTCCCAAGGCTGCCATCATGTGCTTCTGCCCTCAATAGCCACAGTAACCACAGATGCTGCTCAACTAGAGTGGGCGGGACATTTCTTGGAATGAACTGTCTAAGGCATGTGGTCCCCAGAAGAGACCAATTCATACATCAATGTCCTAGAGATTGCAGGCCTTCCAGGATTCTCTTCCTCTTGGGACAATTGCGATTCAAATTGGGGGTATATGATCTTATCTCCCCGGGCCTCTGCTGAAAAAGGGCCTTTGGCCCAGTCAGACACCCCCAGTTAAATGTAAAATAAAATAAAAAATAAATAAATGAAAAATTATCCCCTTTGTCGAGGGGCAATGAGAGTGTGGCAGTGGGCAATCTCTTCCAATCGTTTTTTTACAGCAACACACATACCAGAGAAATCCAACGTCCTAGCAAACAGTCTCAGCAGGTCCATTCTAATGCCTTGAGTTGTTTCTCAGTCAATCAGTAGTGGAGAGGATTTTCCATCAATGGGGTCAGCCTTGTTGCAATCTCTTTGCACCTCCCCACAACAATATGTGCAGCAGGTTCTTTGCCCTAATCCCTCTACTGTGGGAGTCACCAAGATGCTGTAGTCCATGCTTGGTCCTATGGTCTTTTTTACAGTTATCCCTAATACCTCTAATTCCACATTTTCTACAGAAGACTTTTTGGTTGAAGAACACAGTTATCTTCATTGCCCCTTTTTGGCCTCAAATATTGCCCCCCTTTCTTTGGTATCACCTTTGCTGTCCACCCTGGTTACTGGACCTAAGCCCATACCTTCTCTATCATCCTATAGGGATGGATCATCTGGACACTACAGGCCTCAAGTTGACCACGTGGTTTCTCCAGTGCCACTGACAGACAGCCCAGGCTTTACTTCCCAGTCCGACAGATACTACTAACTTCCCATAATGCCTCTACAAAGATCTACAAAAGTAAATGGAAAAGATTTTCTATTTCCACTCTACAGAGAGAATTGGACCCCTTCACTGTTCCTACTTCTGCTGTCTAGACTTTTTAACATTTATTTTTCAAGAAGGAGCTAGGTTCTGTACTATCAAGTGCAATTGGCAGCCATGTCTAATTTTCATTCAGGCAAAAATGCTTCTTCATTAGCTTCTTCAAAGTTGTGCAAGACTTTTCTCAAAGGTACTTTTTTTGCTTAGGCTCCCATTTAATGACCCCACCTCTCACTGGGATTTGACAGTTGTGCTACAATGGTTAACTCAGAAACCCTTTGAACCATCAGCTACATCTGATTTAAATTTTTATCCTGGAAAACTGCCTTTCTAGTGCCCATTATATCTGCAAGTTGAGTTTCTGAACTCCAGGCTGTCTCTTCTAAATTTCCATATCTCATGTTCCACAAAGACAGAGTTACCTTACGGACCAGTCCATCCTTTTTGCCTAAAATAGCTTCCAAAATGAATATTAATCAAGCCATTAATTTGCCTGTTTTCTTTCCCAACTTTGCCAGCAAAGGAGAATACATGCTCCATCTTTTGGAATTACACAGACAGCTTTGTTTTTATCTCCATAGAACGAAAGATTTCAGAAAGTCAGAGCAAATATTTGTCTTTCTCCCAAAAGAAATTGGGCTCACCATATTCTAAAATTACCCTAGCCAAATGGCTTACTGATTGCATTTCCTTTGTTTACAGTCCGAGAGGGCTACCCTACCCAGACCTCCCAAAGCACACTCCACCAGGTCCTTGGCTACAGCATCCACTTTTTGTTGTGCAGCAGCTACCTGGTCTAATGCTCATATCTTTAGAGCTCATTACAAAGTGGATTTGACTTCCAGGAGCAGGGCTGCCTTTGGTTCTGCAGTACTGCAGAATATCCTTCCATGAGGGTCACCCAAGGGCCACATAGTTGGGAGCTCATTCCCAATATTTGAGGAATAAATGAAAAGGACAATGTCAGATGTTAAAGTTATGTACTTACTATAACTATGCATCTGTGTTGTCCATTTTCATTCTTCCTTAACTCCCCACCCTCCGTCCCCTTCCTATTAGCTCATGGAGTGACTTTATGGTTATTGTGGAACCTCTTTTCCAAGTTTGAGCACCAGTTCTGCTACTTCTAACTTTACTTTTGTGTTAAGCTGTGGTTAGTTCTTCCTGTGGCTTATAAGGCAGCAAATTTGATCTGAGGTATTGCAGGTTGACCTGGGCATTATGGGTACAGGGAGGTGCTCAAGAGTTGGATCTGCAAGTCTGGTAAATGAGGCCAAGTTCAATCCAAAGTTGGATCAGATACCCAATAGCTGAGAAAGAATAAAAATGGATGGCACAGATGAATAGTTATAGTGAGTACATAACTTTAATAATTTATGTGTAAATGCTTTTTTTCTGTTTCTAGTTTCAGCTTTTGTGTTACATGCATGCAGTAATGTTTGGCAGGTTGACCTTTAATACAGTTGTTTTTTGTCATATCCATTTGAACTTATGTCACATCTTACAAAACTTTTTCTTTTAGTGAAAACCCACAAGCAAAAAAACACACCCAGAACACCCCTAGAACCTATTAACTTAATACTAACACAAAAACCCATGTACATATTTAAATATTGAAGTTTAACCCTCCTAACAGGAACAATTGTCACAGACTGACAGCCAATCTCACAAACTTGGATTAACCTATAAGGAAGGTTATCTCTGGTAAGACACATGACACTGCCTGTGCTTCTACTTGCACTAAGTGCTGCCTGTTTTTATCTCATCTTTATTCCTCTTCCAGATGTAGAAAAACACTTGAATGCTTTCAGAAAACATTATCTCCTAGCCATTAAAAGAGGTATTCTGTTTTTATTGCCCCTTATCAAATTGTCTCCATAAAGACATGAGAACCAGATACACAGTGAACTATACTACAAGCACTCATTTATTTTCTAGAAATAACTTTTTTATATTCAGCATTCTTTTTTTATGTATTTGTTTCCTCTTGTAACTTGTTACTAGATTAAGCCAAGAGCCTTAATCCAGTCATTCCCCCATGCAAAAGTAAGAAAAAAAGCATATATTTTTTTCTTGTATCGTGCACTTTTGACCATGCTTTTCTTCTTTTTTTATATTGGAGTGCCTACATTTCTTAAAATTGAACAAGGAGAAAGAAAGTAAAAAAAAAAAACTGTTTAGTTTGCTATCCATATTACACTGGAAAATAACCAAGTAAGCTTTACTTTATAGCATGCATGTTATGCCACACATTATAAAAATACTACTGTTAAAAACAAAATGTTGTTTTATTTACAATTAACTCTTTCCCTCCTCTTCCCATCTCTTAAATGTTCTTCCAAACATTAATGACATGAGGTAGGGCATATGCTTTGGAGTCCCCTTCAAGTCTAACAAAGTAAAAGAAGTTTAGTATTTTCAGGTTTTTTGTTCTGTCATGTTCACAAATACTAATGCTTTGTAATCCCACATTTATTTGTCAATTTCTGAGTTGCTGGTTTTCTTCTTGTTGATATCCATTTCCCAAATCCATTCTCTGCTTCATTTCCAATGTAGTTCTGGCTCTTTTAGTCAACTGTTGTTTTTTTTTTTTGTATGTCAAGAATTTTCCTGTGAAACATTGGAAAAGGTTTCACTGGCACAGTCTGTATATGGGCTTTATTAGCAGAAGGACAAGAAGTAGACTCTCCTTCTGTTTGATAGCTCACTTTTTGTTAGACAACCTTTAGTATTTCCTTCTTAGCATTTTCAGCATCAAAAATGATTTTTAACCTCCAAGAAAGAATAATCTGAAAATAACTGAATATAGCAGCTTGAATTTCACTCCTGCTTCGCGATTATTGGAATAAATTTACTCCTCTTCTGCCTGGTGTACAGTGAATGATCATTTTCCACAAACACTTTTTTGTCTCCCACTTTTAGTATTTTGTCCTTCTGCCACAATATTGTCAGAATCAACTCTTTCTGTGTTGGTAGGATTGCATCTTTACTATTAAAAGTCTAGGTTGCTTTCTCATGTCCAGGTTTGGAGCATACACACAGTGTGCCCTTTCAGTTAACAACTCATACTGTGAAATACTAGTCTAGTTGCTTATTTGTGTTTTCATAAAATTAATACTGTCTGTTCCTTTCAGTTTCTCTGGTACAGCGGAAAATCACAAGTTTTCCCTACATGCTTTGTCCTCTAATTCTGATATTTTTTGAAACATCTTTTATTGAGCAGTCTCATATTCAGCCAGCCTTTTCTTCATTTCATCCTCTGATTTTTGCAGTTTTATCACCTCATCTGAATATGTTTGAAGCTTTTTCCATTTTTTCCAGCCTTTTGTTATTTGAGTTGATGTACTCTTTCAGTGTTTCATTTATTTTAATCATCTCTGAGTACATTTGACATATTTTTCCTCTATGCTACTGGAAGTCATGCCTTGCGCCAAAGCTGGAGCTTGCGCTGCTTTTTGCTGAACAGCTGCAGAATTCTTCCCAGTCAGTGTTTTCTCCTTACCTTTTGTGACTGATTTTTTACATGTTCTCTGAATTTCTTTTTAGCTAGCATCCAGGCAATGCACTTACTAGCCAGTTACTGAAATTTACCCAAAAAGACGAGTTCACTGTCTCTCTTTTCTGAGTTTCTGTTTTCGCATTCAGAGAGCTGAAATTAAGCTATTATTTAGCATGCAACCATCTTGGAAGTCTGTATATTGTTAAACGCTGTGATAAAAAGTTATATGTTTGTTTATTTTTGTGGGGGGTGGGGTTGCCACCTATCCTTTTTTTTCCGGACTATCCGGAAATCAGATTGATTCTCTGGTAGTCTGGAAAACACTGTACAAATTCCGGTATTATATTTCAAAAAAGGAAACAGACTATCAGAGTTTGTTAAATCGGCTAAAAGCAGGCATCAGGAATGGAAAAAGAGTGCATTCTCATCTGCTGATATCATACTGACATCACAAAATGGGTGGAATGTGGGCGGGAGAGGGGGCATGAATGGGCGGGGTTGCACGTGGTGTGAGGGGTGTCCTGGGCAGGATACAACCCAAATAGCCAAGGACTGCTGCAGCAGTGAGACATTTGAACATCTACTGTTATGGTAAGTGCAACTTGCACAACTGTACTTGCCCTGTTTAGAAGACTTGCTTATATCTGCAGAGTGTTTTTCAAAGTGTCAGGAATTTCTCAGTTGGGCAAGGGAGTTCTTACATAGGCTGACTTTCCAGGAGAACTTACAGAAGTCTTGTCTGACCCCTTCTCACAGGATTGTTTTCCTGTGGTGTTTCCTGGCCACCTCAGTTTAAAGAGCCTTTCTTCCACAGGAAAAATAGATCTGAATTTAGATCTATTAATGCGTTTTTCCAAGATTATAGTTCCTGTGGCATGTATGATACTCATGATCCTCCTGCAAGACTCCACATGAGTAAAATCCACTGGTAACTGAAACCTTTATGGTCCCAGCATCAACATCACCTAACATTTAGGTTCCACTTTTGGGATTTGTGAAAAGGGATGTTTTGTGTTGGAGACACCACATTTCTCAGAATCCAGGTCCCCCATTCCCCTGTCTTGCCCCAGTGCAATCAGTCACAACCGATGCTTCAGAATTTACTTGGAGAGTATTGTCTGTGGGAATAAAAGTGCAACAAAAAAGACAGACCAAAACACATAAACATTCACGGGATGTTGGCTCTTACATATGCTGCCAACCATCTGTGGTCCCCAGGACATCTTCAAGTGTTTACAGAAAACAGCACAGTAATGTGGTGCATAAACAAGCAAGAGGGAGCTAGATCTTGCCCACTGTGCAGACTAACCATGGTAGCTTTGGATATAGCATTTCAGTGTAATCTCATTCTACAGGCATTTTACATGCTGTCAGTGAAAATGTGTGTGGCAGACAAGCTTATTGCAGCACCAGAACTGATCCTGATCAATGGAAACTGAATCAGGGGCTCTTTCAAGGCTTGATCAAACTGTGGGGATTGACTCAAATAGATCTGTTTGCCTCTGCTCACAGCAGTCAGTTCCCCAGGAGTGCATAAATAATTAATTAATTCCTCTTCTCTTGTTACTTTTTAAATTGAGGTACTCTACATATATATCTTAAACTACTGCATTAGTAATCTAATGTTGAACATAGTACAGCTGTGTTAGTAAACTTACCTTAACAATGGATGTTAGTACAGCTGTGTTAGTAAACTTACCTTAACAGTAGATGTTCTAATAGATCACTATTGTAGTAGCTGTTCTCTCCATCCATTACCCTGTTTTTTGCTGTTTAGTTGTGCTGTCATGGTGTGGATATACACACCCTTGCATATGTAGTTTCCTTTTTTCATATGTTGTCCTCTTCATTCTTCCTCACTGACTGGTCTCGGATCCAGCTCGGCCGCATCTTCCAGACTTCAGATCTCAATCTTGAGTACTGCCCTCTTCCCATAATGCCCCACGCTATTTCTAGCTCCTCAGATCTCATTTGCCACCAGACTGACAAGATAGAAGATTCTGCAGTGTCCAGCTGTAAGGACTTTAGTTTTCTTTTTTATCTAAGTAGTTCTTTTTTGGTGATTAGTCCTTCCTCCCTCTTGTTATTTTTTCATATTAGTGCTGGTATACTAGTTTCTTGTGGTTACTGGTTGCTTGTATGCATGTTCTTCTCCCCTTTCTAAGTTGACATTATGCTTTCCCGCCTCCTGATGTATGTTTGACTTTCTGGTTTTTGCTACCCTAGACAATGCTTGCTAACTCTGTCCTGTGATATTAGTGTTTCTATGTTATAAGTGCCACTGTTTTTAGACTCTGCTTCTTGTCTCTAAACTGTGGTGTCCAGATTGGCAGTTGTACCTATAGTTTGCAGGTATTGAAAGCTCATTTTGTTGCACTTGTGTCTTGCCTTTATTTCTTTGGCATCTAACATTTGTGCAAGTTTGGGCTGATCTCATCAGGCTTTTCCCTCTCCACTTCCTTGTCTTGGGCTCTAAGGGAGCAGTGTTGTAGATTTGATTGGTTTCCTTTAAGGACTCCTCTTTTTTTGGTTGCAGCCGTTAAGAATGCACGTACCGGCTTTTCTTGTATCTGTACTGTGCATGCCATACTGTTAAAAGCAGCTATTCCTCTTACTGTTCAGTTTTCTCGCAGTATGTTCAGCCTTTTTTTTTGATTGGTTCTCATACTTTTGTGTGGTTTCTGTCTGATATTTGGGCAAATCATCAAAGTTAAAGTTAAGGTATTATATCATACTTTATGCACTTCGGTAGATTCATATTATTTACCGTGTTGTTCTAAGTTTACAGAAACATATTTAGAAAGAACATGACCATATACTTTGACATTGTCCCCCATTATTTATGGCTTTATCCAATTTTTCTGGCTCTGTGAGGTTGGGAGGTATAGAGTGGCTGCCAGTCTTGGTGTCTGATATGTGTGCTTAGACAGACCGTACAGAGTTTTGATTCTCCTTGTTGTTCTTCATTTAGAGTTTCCTTCTGCTGGCTATCTTCTTGGGGGGGGGGGGTGCTTCTGTCCAGATTTTTACTTGCTTGTTCCGGCATCCGAGCAGTTCTGAGGTTTAGCATAATGGCAGTCTTTGTTTAAAAAAAAAGAAAAAGAGACAGGAAAAGCAGCCTTAGAAATCCAAAAGCTGCTAGAAAAAAAAGAGTCATCCAAGAAGTCCCACCAGACCATATAGTTTCTGGATTTTACTCAAGGTTCTTTTTAGTGCCAAAAAAGACAGGGGACTGGTGACCAATTCTTTATCTCAGCCTTTTAAACAAATTTGTTCAACAGTCCAAATTCAAGATGGTTGCGATTCAGTCTATACTTTCCTTTCTAGAGGAAAATGATTGGATGTGCTCTATAGACCTTCAAGATGTGTATTACCACATAAAAATGGCCAGACACTCCAGAAGGTTTCTCCTGTTTTGGCTAGGAGCCAGTCACTTTCAGTTCAGAGTGCTGCCGTTTGGTCTCACCATCGCCCCCAGGATGTATACCAAATGTATGGCAGCAGTAACAGCCCCCTTGAGACTGCACGGATTCTAGGTGTTACCATATCTAGATGACTGGCTCATCACCGCCCCCACCAGGCATTTACTTCTTCAAGCAGCAGAATTCATTCTGCAGTTGTTCGTGCACCTGGGAATCACAGTCAATCAATCAAAATCTCAGCTAAGCTCCACTCAAGATCTAGAATTCATAGGAGCTCATCTGAACACTGTCTCTTGTGTAGCTTCCTTTCCTCAGCACAGATTACAGAAGATAAAATCCCAAGTACATACTATTCTCTGCAGAAACAAATTCCCAGTGCTACTAGTCCTTCAAGTGTTGGGTTTCATGGCAGTGACCATCACTCTGGTTCCTCTAGCAAGATTCCACGTGCGACTATTACAATGGCTCCTAGCATCACAGTGGTATATTCTAAACCATCCATTGACCTACCCCATTCTTATCACCAGTTGATGCAAAAAAGACCTGTCCAAAGAAATCCTTTTAGGCCGCCCATTTGTCCCTCCTCAACCCAAGGTCATAGTGACCACGGATGCCTCCCAGATAGGGTGGGGGGCACATTATCTGGGAAGAATAGTCCAAGACACTTGGTCCCCAATAGAGGCCAACCTGCATATCAACATTCTGGAGTTGAGGGCAATGCTATTAGCATTGCAAGCCTTTCAATCTGTCCTCCCTCTAGGAACCATTGCAGTTCAATTAGACAACATGTCTGTGGTCTGGTACATCAACAAATAGGATGGAACCAAGTCTTACCCTCTGTGTCAAGAAGCCCTTAGAGTGTGGCAATGGGTGATTTCCTCCAACCGCTTTCTGATAGCAGTGTACATCCCGGGGAGTTCGAACATGACTGCAGACAAATTGAGCAGTTGTATACTTCTGCCTCATGAGTGGTTTCTCGATCCCAGAATATGGAGGAAGACTTTTCGTCACTGGGGCCAGCCTTGCTGCGACCTTTTTGCATCACCCCAAAACAACAAGTGCAGAAGCTGCTTTGCCCTAATCCCCCCTCAGGGGGAGTCCCCAAGAGATGCTCTTCTCCTTGATTGGCCCCTGGGTCTCCTGCATGCCTTTCCCCCTTCCATCTAATTCCACTCTTTCTCAACAAAGCAACCAGGTTAAGAAGCAAGTGATCCTCATTGCACCCTATTGACCTTAACAAATTTGGTTCCCCTTCCTATGGCCTCATCTAGTTCATTGTCCTTGGATTCTGGACCCAGTTCCAAACCTACTGTGTCACCCTCAGGGACTGGTGCATCCCAACCTTCAAAATTTCAAGCTGACAGCTTGGTTCCTCCAATTCTGCTTGTCACCAGGCATATTGATTTATCTTCCCCGGTGCGAAAAATTCTTCTGGCTTCCCATAGACCATCCACCAGGAAGCTCTACCTCAGTAAGTGGAAGAGATTTTCAACCTGGGCATATGATAATAATCTCAACCCTTTCTCCACACCCATGGAAAGAGTTCTATAATTTCTAGCCATTCTTTTTGACCAAGGAGCTTCAGCTTCCATGATTAAGGTCCAATTAGCTGCAATATCCACGTTTCATAATGGTTTTGAGAATCTCCCTCTGATTTCACATAGATTATGTAAAGTGTTCCTCAAAGGAGCCCAGTGTTTAAAACCTCCATTTAAAGACCCTCTACCACCATGGGATCTGACCATTGTTCTTCAGTCACTGGTGTTCCCTCCCTTTGAGCCAGCAGCCACATGCAGCTTAAAGTTTCTTTCATGGAAAACCTTTTTCCTCATAGCTATTACCTCCACAAGATGAGTCTCTGAGATTCAGGCTTTATGTTCAAAACCTCCTTACTTAGTTTTCCACAAGCATGGAGTTTCACTTAGAACCAATCCATCATTTCTTCCAAAGGTGGCTTCAGAATTCAGCATTAATCAAACCATCAACTTACCTGTTTTCTTTCCTAACTTTACCAAGAAAGATGAATATTGCTTACACTTGCTGGATGTTCACAGACAATTATGTTTCTATCTCAGTAGGACTAAAGAATCTAGAAAATCAGACCAGTTGTTTGTTTCCTTTTCTGGCCCAACTTTAGGGAAATCAGTCTCCAAAGTTACCTTGTCAAAATGGCTAAGAGACTGCATTACTTACATATATAACAAAGAGAGTCTCAAGTTATCTGTACCTGTCAGAGAGCATTCCACCAGATCAATGGGCACTTCAGCGGTTTTCCATTCTAAGGCTTCCTTGAATGAGATATGTGCAGCAGCAACATGGGCTACTGCGCATACCTTTATTACTCATTACAAATTGGATCTGGTCTCCAGGGGAAGAGCTTCCTTTGGTTCTATAGTTCTCAGGAATATCCTTCCTTAGGGCCACCCAGGATCTAAAGTAGCTGGGGACTGTGTCACAAGAGTCAAGAATAGATGAAGACTGACAACATCAGATGTTTTTACCATAACGTTCCATCTGTGTTGTCGATCTTCATCTATTCTTGGAATCCCTATCTCCTTCCCCCTCCTGTGATTTCCTGGTGGAGGATTGATCACTTGTCCTGGGTTCCTTGTTAGGTTTCACCTTGGACATGGCTTCTTCATGTTTGATATAATTCTTCTGTCCTTCTATACAGCTGCAAACTCGATCTGAGGTAATATAGAGAGAGAGGCATTGTGGGTAGAGTCTTAGCTCAAGAGATTTTTGGCTGGCGCAAGCTGTATAATGGCCGAACCATTTCCGAGGATCAGAACCAATTACCTCAAAAGTCAAGAATAGATGAAGATCGACAACACAGATGGAACGTTATGGTAAGAACATAACTTATTTTTTATGCTACCCTATCTCAAAGGCAGCTGAGCTGTCTTCCTCTCCTTTGAGATTGTCTCTCCTCGGTCCAAAGCTTTTAGGATCCAAAGGGTAGTGAATAGGCAGGAGAAATTAGGTCCTTTCCTGGGATCATTTTTTTCTTTATCTGGAATGATTGGCTTCCAGCGGACTTCCTTAGGACTTGAGACATCTCTCGGGCCCAGTGAATTTCTTATGTTTGTTGACCTCTCATAAGCATTCTTATTGTTATGCTGTTTGCCTTCTAGGCACAAATATTTCTGTTTATACAGTTGAGAGGTTGGGTGGTTGCCTTTCCCCCTGCTCTCCTCCTCCTTTCATGGGAGGTTTGACAGGAGAACATGTTCTGAAGGCTATGGGGGCAGCATTTGGGGGAAAATGGCCTCCAAGCTCTGCCTCGGTGCAATTACTTTTCCTTTTACTTACACCCAAAGGAGTTTGACACCTGTCTCTCGAGTTGACACAGGCTGTACTCAGATTGCTCTTTTCCCAGGTCCATGTTCGAGGGTGTCCCATCCTAGAACCCCTTCTTGCATTTTTTCAAGAATATCAAACTTACGAGGGTTTTTTTGGTAGGTTTGGCTAGGCCTTAAAAGCTCTTGTGATCATTAGTATTTTGAATTTCTATGATCCTGTCAGCTTAAGATGTGGACCTTGGGGCTATCCACCCTGGCTTGGCTCTAAGGGGGTGCCTCTATTACGAAGGCTCACACTATATAATAGCGGTGAGAGGTTGGCATATAGGTTAAAATATTTGCCTTACAGAGTCAAGATGCTGGGCTTGATTCCACCCGCCTAATACTAATCTATGAATACAAAAAAAAAAAAGGGACTCTCCAGGGTTTTTCTTTTCCTTGTACCCTTCTGAAACACGAGATGTTTTTTTTTTTTCCCAAAACTCTGCCTGTCCCTTTTCCCTCCCATCACTCGGGCCATGTTATTTCTCTTTGGGACTGTTCAAGTCCTCAAAGGGATGCCCTGCGCTGAGTTGTTTTCCAAATACATACATCTTCAATCCATATCACTTCATAAGTTGCTTCTATGACAGATTCTCAACATTTCCCTGACAGATTTATACTTTGTCTTTACATCTTTCCATCCAGCTGTTATGTTCGTGTTCCTCCCCCAGTGACCTTTCCTTCTTTAGGGTGGCTTTACGTGACTGCTTCTGAGCTGCTGTTACAACTAAGGACTGAGATCAAGTATGCTTCTGGGATTAAAACCTGTCAAATTCCATTCATGGATGTTTACAGCTGCCCTGTCAACCTATGTCCCTAAAATGTGATATCAGTGACTACCTGTTCAGACCTTTGTCCTCTCTGAACTCATCTCAGCCCCAGGGTGTTTACCTAATCCATGACACTGATTGCAGTTCACCTGGGCTCAAAGGATCCCAGCTGTTCCATATTGAGGTAACTGATTCTTCACTTGCCTTAACCGGGCAGCTTCTTCTACAAGCCAGGAATTAGCTATTGTTCTTTCAGATCTGTAGATCCATGCGCATCACAATAAAGGTGGTAATTTGCATCTACTCCTGATGCAGAATTCCTAAGGTGTCAACTTCCTTTGGATACCATGAACAAGACAGTATCTTGCGTCTTCATTAGTTTCATCAGTCAAGCATCTGGTAAGGGGATTGCTGTCCCTTACATCTCCCCCAGCAATTCTGACCTTACATACTCTTAGCCCCATATCAACTGCCATATTGCTAGTCCTCCTAGAAGAATTCCTATACAGCTCCTTTTTATGGCTTTTTGGCAGGTCAGTGGTCCGATCCTTTCAGTCTCAGCTTACTGCCATAAAATTCACTCAATTTTGCAAACGTTATATCCGCTGGTGGTTCCTGATGGACTACTTCTCTTCTAGGCTAGCCATTCTCTTCCTCCTCCTTAGCCACAGTGACTACAGATGCCTCCCACTAGGGATGGGAGGGCATTTCCAGGGAAAATAAGACTGGGTGACGTGCTCTTTTCCGAAGCCAAGTTACATTTCCATGTCATAGGGATGTGAGCACTCCCTTCCCCTTTTCCAGTGTCATGCTCATTTCAGTGCACTGTCCCCCCAGAGAATATTATGATGCTTACTGACAATAGGTATGTAGTCCTTGTTACCAGGGGAATCCTTCCTTACCCTTTGTGCGGAGAGGCCATGAGTGTCTAGGAATGGGCGATATCATCAGACCTTTTTGCTGTTGCATCGCATATGCTGGCGTTATGCAGAGCTCTGGCATACAGACTTAGCCAGTCCACTTTGGTTCCTTACATATGGTTTCTCAACCAAACTGTCTGAATCTGTCTTTAGCCATGGGAGCCAACTTCACTGCAGCCTCTCATTTTCTTTTTTCTACTAAACATCAAGTGCAGCAAGTTCTGTCTCTCATTCAAATAGTTTACTGATTATATTTATCTGATTTATACTAGGAACAGTCTATATTTGTCTGGCCTTCCTAGAGCCCTTCTGCAAGATCTACGAATACCTCATCTGATTTTCCTTCAAATAATTCTTCTGTTGATGTCAGTGCTGTAGTCACTTGTTCTAAGTCTTGTATCTTTGTGATGCCTTTTACAACTGTACACTGCCTCCAGGAGTAGAGCTTCCTTGATTTGGCAGTGCTATAGTGTATCCTTCCTTGAGGGCCTCCCAAGAATTATGTAGCTTGGGACTCTACCTGTCAGTGAGGAAGAATGAAGAGTACAACATCATATTTAGGAGTTATGTACTTACCATAACTTGGTATATGTGTTGTCCTTCTTCATTCTTCCTCACCTTCCCTTCCACCCTTCCCCCGGCCTTATCTTTTCTGAGGGTATTGTACATTATGGGAACATTGAGTTCCAGGGTTTCAGTTACTATTTCCTCCTTTTTGTCCTGTCTTTATAATTCAGTAGACATAGACAGCAAACTCGATCTGAGGAGTTAGAAGTAGCATGGGGCATTATGGGAAGAGGGAGGAGCTCGAGATTGAGATCTGAAGTCTGGAAGATGCGGCTGAGCCAGAGCCGAGACCCGTCAGTGAGGAAGAATGAAGAAGGACAATACATATACCAAGTTATGATAAGTACATAACTCCTAATTTTTCTTTCAGGGTTTTTGACTCCCTTTTTGGGGTAAGAAAGCTCTGAGCTTTTTGTGCTGTACCTGCCCTTTTATATGGAGCTCCTGTCAAGCTCCTAACAGAGAGCATGCTGGATACCCTTTAGGTTTGAAAAGTTGGCTGGTAGATGTGGAGTAGGACCAATATAGTGTAGGCTTCTGCAAAAATGAGCTGTTAGAACATCTGCTGTTATGGTACGTTTACTTATACAGCTGATGCACTGTTCTGTCGCTTTCCCATATGAGCATGTTTGGTATATACCATTGTTTCATCAAGTAGGAAATATCACAGTAAAAAAAAAATAGTTTTCAAATGGTTACTCACTTGAACCGTAATTCCCAGTCTATGGTGGATCCTCTTATATTTAAAGTTAGTTTTTCAAAATATAGATTACTTCCACGAGTGGTAATGTAACAGTTCCTCTATTGGAGACTGTTGCTGTTTATTAAAGTTCATAGGTGTGTACTAGACTAATGGCCCTGGGGTCTTTACAAGCCTAGCCCATAGAAGTGCCCTGACATTGTGCAACCCGTTGTTAGTTCCCAGTTCCTCTATCAAGTAGAGCCACTGAAGTGACCCCTGGGGTGAACTTTCTATTTCACGTCCAGTCATCAAGATTTCTCTTGAAGAGGGCTAGTGAGGTGCTCTGCTTGACATGTGTGGCATGTCTGTTCCAGAGCATGGGCAATCTCTGGGTTATGAACCTGTCCCTCCAGCATGTTCTGGTGATTGTGGTAATGAGGTTGAGATCTCTGGAGCGTGTGGTGCGGAGGGATTGGGATTTCTTTAGATATAGCATTTCTAACAGAGCTGGGTCAGACATGGCTTTGTAAGTCAAGCAGAGATCGCCTCTTAGTAGACGATATGAGATAGAGAATAGTTGGAGTTTTTTGAGTCTGTCCATATAGGACAAGTGTTTAAGGCCTAGGATCCTCTTTGTGAGGTACTTTTGTGGCCTTTCCAGCTGTTGCAGGTGTTTAGCGAGGTACATGCCAAATGGGGCATTATACTCTATGATTGGTCTAATGAGGGAAGAGTAGAGAGAAATGATGACCTCTTTCTTCCTGGATGCAAAACCCTTGGTAATGAGATGTGCCACATAGAAGGACTTTGTGACCACAATGGCAATGTGGTGGTTGAAGGAGCGGTTGCTATCAACCTGTGTCCCCAGATCTCTTATAACGCCTTCAGTGTTCAGTGGTCTCCCATCAATGTGGCAATTAATGAGTACTGAGTTTTTCCCAAAGGGGATGATGACGCATTTTTTGGCATTAAGTTTAAGGCCATGGTTTCAACAACAGTCATTGGTCTCAGTGAGTCCTTTCTGTAGGATGTCTGCATCACTTGGGGAGTTAATAGTTGTGTGTGAATTTGGTCAGCCAGAGTCCCTCTGTGTTGGCCTGGACTTCTGAGAAGTAGATGCCAAACAGGAGAGGACCCAGGACCGATCCCTGTGGGACTCCACTCGTGACTGGTTGGTAGTCTGACTTGGAGTCTGCTACTTTCGCACTGTGTATTCTATCTGTGAGCTAATTTGCAACCCACCTAACGATATAGGGGTTGATGCCTAGTTTGGTGAGTTTATCAATAATTCCTGAGTGAGGAATGGTATCAATACCTACACTGTACATGCTTTATACTTAATCATTGTAAAATATGCTGACTTCCATATTTTTATGGGAAGTTAGATTGTGATCTTTTCCTTATTTGCAGGAGCATGTTTTGGAAAGTGATGAAGAGAATAAATGGAACAAGAGAACAAGGAAAATGCTGCATTATTTACATGTAAGTTACAACATAAAATTTGTATGTATATAACATAGAAAACTGCATGTATTAAAATGTAGTGCAAGTAGCAGTCATGACTGTTTCAGATTTAATGACACAATTCAGTATTTGTTCTTTTTTGCAAACCTTTTAACAGCCTTGCTTAGATCAGGAAATCTAATGAATGCTCAGACATTGTTTGCCATGATTTAGGATCATGCTTACAGCTTAAATATGTGCAGAGTGTTTGTTTTATATGTATGCCATAATTAAGGCTGTTGAGTTTGCCACAGTTCTGATATTTTGCTTAGGATTATGTGTTAGTAAATACTGTATATGATGCATCTGTCTGCTTATCCTAACATTTATATGAACCAGGGTTCTAAAGATAGTGAGTGATGTTCTGTACCACTATAAAGATGTTATTTTTCTGACTGCACAACTATAGAGTGGTTTTGAAGGATTTGCTCTATTATTTAAAAGCTTACATGAATTGCTGTCTTTTTAAAAAAGTGTGATACTCAACCTTGTACTTAACCTCTAAACCATCCCCTTAACACCCCCTTTCAAAGATGCCTTCCCATTTCTTTTCTTCTCTCTCATCACTTACAGGTGGCTTATTCCACTGTTCTAATTAAGTAGCATCCATCATGGACTGCAACTACTACTGGCTTTAGCAGTGCAATGTTTAGCAAATGATACCTTCCTGCTTTATAAATAGTTGAGTCCTTATAACATCCTTTGAAGTTCATCTACACTGACTGTTAGAATGGTGCATATTCCTAGACTGCGTCCCTGTTTGTAAAAACAATAGGTAGGATTGAATATTCGGGTCTATATTACGTTATCGAAGTTTTACAACTTCGAATGCCATATGGTCGAACCCATATGTTCGAAGTTATAAAACTTTGAAAACGTAAAAAAAAAAAAACACTTACCTGACGGTTGCAAGTAGGGGGGCAAGTCCCCCTGCACCCCCCACACTCCCGGCTCTTTAAATATACCAACTCCGAGACTGCACTACAATGCAGTACAGTGCGGAAAGGGAAGATTTCCCTTTACTACACTGTAGTGTGATCTTGGAGTTGGTATATTTAAAGAGTGGGGGGTGCATGGAGGCTTGCCCCCCTGCTTACAACCGTCAGGTAACTTTTCTTTTTTTATTTTTTTTTCTAACGTATTCAAAGTTTTACAACTTTGAACATATGGGTTCGACCATATGGCGTTCAAAGTTGTAAAACGTCGATAACCTAATATAGACCTAAATATTCAGTTTACCTGCAGTATATCCCACAATTTTATGCTTTTGCCACTTTTACAAACCTACTTAATGACGTGTTGGTTCTCTGCATCTTTTGACTTAAAAATGCTGGCAGACAGACATTACTTTTATATTAATTTATATGCTAAGTCTCACACACACACACACACACACACACACACACACACACACACACACACACACACTTGAAAACAGTGCTGACGTACCACCATAGACAAGATAAAATCTGCGATTTAATAAAACTCTTAAAAGACAAAACAAATGAAGAAAATCTAGGATAAGCACTTTCGGTAAAACCTGCTTCAGATCTTGAAAAGGAAAAATCCAGTTCTTACTTCTAGCTGGTGCTCTGCACATGTGCATCTAATTGGCTAGCCCAGCTCCTCATTGGTGGTTTACTCCCCTCCTTTCCCACCTCCCATCCCCAGCTGCCCCTCAGGTCACCAAATTTATGCCTGCTAGAGCACTCCACTTCATTGTCATCTACTCATACACCAACTTGTTTATCCTACAACCACTAACCCATTTTGTTTAAAAACACAAATCTCTGCAACAAACAATAACACACTGATATTCATAAATATCTCATAAATATGTCTAGGTTGACTAGACATAAAACAGATAATTACCACACAATATGTTATTGCATAAACACATTCTATATATATTTACAAGAAAGGGGAATGGGAAAAATGTCAGCAATTACCTCTTTTCTTGTACTAGCCCTCACCTATTGCTACCAACTGTCACATCTAGCTACCCTACTGACCAAAATACACCCCTGTGGGGTCTATATTAGTTCCGCAAAAATCCATTTCAGCGAATGCCAAAAGAGTGACACGTATTAATCGAACTGCGAATACACCGGACGCACTAAACCACAAAATTTAAAACATCGAACAATCATAGTCGGCCAACCCCACCACCTGCTACATACTACCTACTCAAACAAAATAAGTAAACCACATACATACACTAACCAAACCCTACTCCTAACATACACTAACCAAACCTACTCCTAACCCTAAAGTAAAGCACCAAAACCCAGCTTCTAACCCTACACTAAACCCCACATACACAACTATCTATGCACTATCCTTAACCCCTCCCTAACCCTAAGGTCCGTAACTACCGCACACTTCCCCTATGGAGATATACCCTAACAAAATAAATAATACACATAAATACTTTTTATCAAAACCCTACTTCTAACACTACACTAAATCTTATATACATTACCTATCTATACACTTACCTTAACCCACACCCTATCTTAAGGTCCATACACTTACCTTACGGATCTATACCGTAGGCGGGCCAACCAAAACACTTCGACATTTCGGATTTCGTTGTTTTGGATGTTCGGCATTTACGTAGTTCGTGCAATACGTGTCGATCATTTTGTATTGGCGTAAACGGCGTTTCAATCGTCTGATAGGGAGCCCCCCTGTGATAAATTAGCCATCTCAAATTTGTTTATATCTACATATCTAAATATTTTACAGTTACCACCCTGATTATGACTACCCATCCACCTTGTAAGCCTATATACCCTCAACACAAATGTATCTCCTTAATATTAACACTCTGACTCTGACACTCTGTACTTATGCAGCTTAACTCCCTGGCCCTCAGCACCTTAGCCTAGCCAGCATAAATAATTAATGGCCCCATTTTGAACTATGAGGAATATTATTCTGTATTCCCATTCGTTACCCAAAACTGTATTATTTTTCATCACATTTCTCCAGCTGAAAGAAATGGTGGGCAAGAAAATAATTCTCTTGTAGAAACTACCCTAAATGATAGGACCAACACTAGCTTTGACACTTATCCCAGCTGGACCCTCCTTTAAATAACCAATGTTCATTCTCACCACTTCAGTAGCCTATCGGTTGCATCCTGCCATGGATACAGCAACTGGCTAGTTTCTAAAAGATTTCATCTCTCCCAGATTGTCACTCTGGCTGCTTACAGGCTGAGCCCTTTTTGGAGGGAACTATGTAAACAGCCATAGTGATTAAAAATCTTTGGTAGTTTCTTGCTGGCTCAGGCAGTTGCAGCTCTGAGGCTTCTCAGGAAAAGCAGATGGCCTGAGGCTTCCTGACATACAGATAAGACCCCTTTGGGGAACCTATCCACACTTATTTCTATGCTTGGGGAATTTTTATTTATATTTACCTTTTTATGTTTAGGAATTTTTTATTTATATTTACCTATTTTCTGTCAAAACTGCGGTATGTCACTTTAAGAATACTGGCTTTTCAGTAATGCCAGTAGACATTTCCTGAATATCCCTATTGTAGCTCTAGGGGGTCTGTTAATTCAGCGAAAGACATATTCATCGAATACGTCTTAAGTGAACACCAGCTGCCGAAATTCACTTCAGCGAACCGCAGAATTATTCCCATGGTTCTCAAACACTTGGCTCATCAACCATCCGGAACATACAACAGACTATATCAAATCCACTCAAGTAGGGGGCTTTGCCTGTCACCACCCCCCCCCCCACTATATATACCAACTCTGAAATTGCACTACAGTGGGGAAAAGGGCAAAGTTGAGGTGATGGCCAAGTGTTTGCGAACCGTGGGGAAAATTCCACAGTTCACTGAAGTGAATTTCAGCAGTTGGTGTTTGCGGAAGACATATTCAATGAATACGTTTTTTGCAGAACTAATATAGACCTGTTCTAGGAATTGTTTTCTAAGTGTAACCTGTTTGCCTAGGTTTTAGGGCATATTTAATGGATTGTTAAGCTAATTTTGTGATTTGTATTGGTCATAAAGTGTATTTTAAAGGCAGGAACTGTGTAGAGTGTGAATGTTTATGTACACTTCACAACAACTTATTTCACTTTTGCTGGGCAGTTCACTCTGGGGAAAGTATCTCTGTTTTTGGCGGAAATTATTCTGTGTTTCTTGTGTAACTTTTGTGTTGGGGAACTGGGACTTTTTGAAGGAGTGTGTACTGTTTTTTGAGCACTGACAACTTATTAACCGATCTCCTTCTAGCATAGCTTACCGGCAGTCAGTCTTTTTCCATAGCTACAGCATGGATACTTACCAGGGAGCTGCTGTCCCTTCTTCCAATGTACCTAAAAATGAGAAAGCAGTTAAAGCACAAGCATGCATAAATTGCTCAATTCTTGCCTTCCCTTAAACCTCACTCCTTCTCTGGAACATTATACTGCATGTATTATTCTCACAAATTCAGTTTATTTGTATGTAATTTGTTTCATCCCTTGTGCAAAGATCCTTCTTCCATTTTTTTATCTTCTTTACAATATTCAGTACTTCAAATACAGTTGGGTACACTTTGATTTCCATTAACTTAATAAGGCCTTACCATGTCTAGGCAAATTAGAGCCTGTATCCCAGCTCAAAAGAATAATTTCCTTTGTTACAGCCATTTTCTCCCCCAATATTTTTGACAGTGTACTGTGTAGGGAGCTTTTAAAATCTGCCAAAACATGTTCCCAGTAACCTTTTTCTTTCCCATCACACTACCAACATATGCCGTCTACCTGAGGAAAAATTCTTTGATGTCTGATTGAGGTATAAAAATACCTAACAAACACATCTAAGCAGAGTTCCTAAACCTTCTCGACATTATTGCATACTTGGGAGCCATACATATGTCTTTTCATTACTGTCTTGTAAATTGTTTTCCAAGTCTTTCTTCCCAGTCTTTTCTAACTTCCTGTTATTGATTCTTGTAGCTATAGTGCAATATTTTATGTAGCCCTTTTTAACAGCAGCTTCTGTTCTACATTTGACTAAAAACTTTACCAGAGCAGGTATAACTGTTTGCCTAGACTCTGATATCAATCCCTTGTGGGAAAGACAGTCTCTAACCTACAGTCCGAACAACTTCTTGGCGTCATTCCACTCTTTTACATTTTATTCTCTAGTTATTTACTCCTTACACCCTGGTTCCTTTGCCAGTTTTCTCCAGTAAATTCTAGCCCTTTTGCCTACGTTCTGTACCCCTACTTTCAGTCATCCTTATTGGCAAAATCTCCTTTCTCCTTTCCCATGTTAGCTTAGTTTGTTAAATACTTTCTGCAGCTTTATGGATATAATATTGTGTGTTGGTTATTGTTATCTTTAAAAAAATGCATCCAAAATCCTGTTATGTCCTTATTTCTTGAACTCCACTCTGCTTCATCATCATCTCTTTTCACTTTGAATTATAACCTTCTCCTTATGTTATTATGTATATAAGCTGTGATGATCTGAGGCATTGCCAGCCATGCCAGGAGAAGTAGGGCAATGGATGTGTTACATACGCCAGCATAACTAGCTGGAGTGTTGTAAAGAATTATATGTAATTTGTATATCAAACTGATTTGTACAGATGCTTGGGTTGAAAATGTATTTGTAAAGTTGCTTGTGTTAGAAATGTACCAAAACTGGGTCCAGACTATATTGTAACTGAATTAAATGTTTATGTTTTAATAGAGGATAATGGAAGAGAAGAGGATAATCTCAGTCCCAGCTAACTTTGAAAAATAATTGGAATTAAATGAGGCCATAAAGATTGTATCTTACAGTTCTGGTTGCAGCCAGAGACAAAATACCTAGGAAACCAGGTATTAGGAAGCCTTCTTTATTGTCTCTAGCAGGGAGCTAATTGATACTCAGGAAGGGTAGAGGTTGGAAATTGTTTTATGACTTCCAAGATCTGAGCAAAGCTCTATCTGTGTGTATGGTAACACATAGGTGCTAAAATCCTGGCAGCCTCTAGTGTTGGTGGTGATAGTGTGGGAAGCAGAGTCAGATGACCAGATGTGATGTCATTCTGTAAGCTATCCCAGAAATAATATTTAGATATTATATTGAGAAATCTCTCAGTCAGACTGAGCACTATGTTTCTGGAACCTGACATAGAAGGATCCATCACCTACTTCATCTTGCCTTGCTCTAGTAAGTGGACCAGGGAATAGTATTCTTTAGATTAGTCAGGAAAATATAGTGAGATTAGTTAAGTATTGTTTTTCAGTAACTGTGTGAACCTGTCCACCTGTGTTATTTTTAATATTTCCTGTGATTGAAACTCTGGTGTTTACTATAAATAAATATTTCATATTTTCATGTTCTTTTATTATTTATTATTAAATGAAGCCGCGGTGGTGCAGCAGTAGCGTTGTCGCCTCACAGCAAGAGGTTCTCCTGTTCGATTCTCGGCTGGAGCGCCTTCTGTGTGGAGTCTGCATGTCCTCCCCACAGTTGAGTGGCATTCAAAAGACATGCGTGAATGGGCGTGCCTTCGTTGAAGTTTGGGTGTCGGGCTGGCACCTTGGCACCATACAAATCAACTGCCAATCATTAGTGGACTGGAGTTCCGCTGTGGTGACCCCTTACCGGGAAAAGCCGATAGAAGAAGAAGATTAAATGTATTTAAACTTTTCATTGTTGCTGGTCCTTTTAGAAAATATTTAAGCTTTGAGAGTATTCGCATATATTTATTTGGTGACAACTCTGGCCACTCCTGAAAGCCTTGCTGTTGGTCAGACTACCATGTGTATTAGTATTCGTTGTACAGAGTATAATTAGATACATTTTTAAGAGCCTTATAGTAACTGACTGGTGGCAGTGAATCTACCTTATAGTCTGGGAAAGTTGGTAGAGTGGGTAATCTGTGCCAACCTTTCCCAGGTGTGTGTGAAAATTAAATCTCAAAGCGTGTGTGTGTCAGCTACTTGGAGCAGAGACACAAAGCACTGGTTTCACAGAGGGGACTGATGGAGGGTTTGGCTTAGACACTCGGCCAAGGACTTAACTCTGCAGCTGTGCCTTATTGGGGACTTGGGGAGAGACAGAGAGAGACAGAAACCCAGACCACGGGCCATGTTTCCTGTGTGCTCTTAAGAGAAATTGTGCTTGATGCAGAGAGAGCTGCATCTGGAAATACTGGGTGCATCAACTTTTGTTCCAAGTGAACATCCTTCTCCAGTGTCAGTGGTGAGGATTCAGGCTCCTTGATTATTGGCCCAGAGTGGGGCCATCACATAAGCCTTAACTGTGTAGCTCTAAAATATCCCTTCAAATCAGGTAACCCTAATCTATCTTTTTCTATTGGGTGGATCAACTCTTACTTCTTTAATTCTTGCCCTTTTTTCCCTCACAGATAAATTTCTTCAACTCTTTATTAATTATTGTCCATAACTTCTCTTCTGGTTCATAAAAAATGTACCTGATCTGTATATAAAACTAAAAGGACTAAAAACATTTTCGCTGCTTGTATCTTACTATCCATATCTATAGACAAGAGATTCCATTTTATCAGTTTTTATATTATCTTTTGTTTAGTCTCTTCCCACATTTATTTATTTGTTTATTTATTTATTTCCAGTTTGATGACTGGGGAAGTCCACTGGGCCAAGCAGAGCCCATTTTCAGTGGAGGCCCAGGGAGAAAAGCTCCAAAAGCAGTTAACATAATATAAGTAAAATATGGAATATACAGTATACAAAAGCCTAAATATACAATTTAAAATACAAATACAAAATCAGGGAGTATACATTTAAAGAACACAAATGTTAAATTAAAGATGAAGTCAAAAGTAATGCAGATAATATAATTAAAAGTATGAGACATAAAGTGTTTATACAAGTTTAGTGTTTGTTCTAACAATAATGTTAGTGATCAGAGGTGATTGTACATGAGATTGAAGGGAGGTTTGACAGAGACAACAGTGTAATTTAGGTGGGAAGGGAGAGGGAACAGTCCCGGTTTGAGGTAAGATAGGAATGGAGGAGAGATTTGAAATTAGAGTGGTTGTGAGTTCAGCGGATGGAGGGGGGAGAGAATTCCATAGTTTAGCTAAGGAGTGTGATAGAAGTAATTGGCCAGGAGGGCAAAGGGGTTTATAGATTTTAAGGAGGTTTTGGTTTTCAGATCTAAAAGTACGACTGGGGAGGTAAGGGGTTAAGACAGATGTAAGGGAAGGGCAGATGGAGGGTTGGAATATGAGTTTGTGAGCAGTGGTGAGTTGTATGAATTTCAGGTAATTAGGAAGCTCAAGCCAGTTTAGGAAGTGGAGGAAATGGCAGTGATGGGTGGAGTATTTGGACCCTGCAGAAAATTTACAGATTTTGTTATAGCAAGCTTTCAGTTTGTTTTTTAGGCTAAGTTGGAGATGAGTAATTAGAGGGGCACCATACATAAGACAGGGGAGCAGGTAGGAGGAGGCTAGAGAACGTCTGGTAGAAGCAGTTAGATAGTGATTTTATCTATACAGCAGGCCTAGTTTTTGATGGTTTTTTTTATATTATTTTGGATGTGGATATTGGAATTTAAATGCTCATCAGTGGTGACTCCGAGTAGTTTGGTTTGAGGTACAATATCTATTAGAATGTTATTGTGGCTTTTTATTTTAAAGGAGCTTTTGTCTATGGTGAAATTTCTTGAAGGAGAGAATATCATGATTTTTGTTTTGTTAGCATTGAGAGCGAGATGGTTGTTTAGCATCCAAGTTTCGGTATTGGAGAAAGCTATTTGGGTTTTTTGAAGGAGTTCGGGGGAAGAGTTTGCTGTACAGATGATTGTGGAATCATCAACGTACTGGACAGTGTAGCATTATCTATGAATATGTGAAAGTTTTTAATGACAATATTAAAAAGTAAGGGGCCGAGAATAGAGCCATGGGGGATGCTGGAGAGATTGTTGAGAAAGGATGAAGTGGAATTTTTTACATTTAATAGCTTGTTGTCTGTTTATTGGAGAGATAGCTTGTGAACCAGGCTAAGGAGAAAGGAGAGAAACTGAGGGAGGAAAGTTGAGATAAGAGCAGAGGATGTCTTTGGAGAGATCTAGGTAAAGGGTGGATACAATTCCTCCAGAGTCACGAGCATGGTTAATGGTATCAAGGAAGGACAGAAGAGCAGTGGTAATGCTGTAGCCAGGTCTGAAACCATGTTGTGTTGGAGTAAGAAGATAGTTGTGTTTTAGGTATTGCAAGAGTTGGTGATGAATGCATTTTTCGAGGATTTTAGAAAGAGGTGAGAGAATAGCTATAGGATGGAAGTTAGTAGTGTCTGTGTTATTGCCGACTTTGTGGAGAGGGGTGACAAAAGCTTTCTTCCAGAGTGAGGGGACACAGGCTTCTTGGATGGACCTGTTGATAAGAATGGAAATGGGGAGGGCAATGCTGTCTGCAGCCATCTTAAGGAAGGGGGGAGGCAAATTATCAGGAGCGTAGGAGGAGTTTTTTATGCTGCTGGTGGGGATAGGTTTAAGAGTGAAAGATGGGGTGTTAGAGGGGAAAAGCAGGGAATGGGGGACTATGAAAGAGAGAGAAGTCAACAAAAAAGGTGTTGAAATTAGATGCAATTTCATGGTCTGTGGAGTTTGGGTTAGGGCATGGATTGTCTTTTCTACCAGGGTTTAGAAGGGGGGAAATGCAATTCCAGAACTTTTTGGGGTTAGAATTATGTTCTGATTGGAGTATGGAGTAATATGTCTTACGGTCTTTAGTTATTAGTTTCTTCACTGAGTTGTGGAGTTGTTTGAATTCGATTAGAGAGTTTGTTAACTTAGTTTTTTGGTAATGCTTTCAACATTTGTCTCTGAGGTGCATTAGTTTTCTGGTTTCTTTAGATAGCAAGGGAATGGTTTTTGCGTTTATTCTTTTTTTTCTAAGAGGAGCTAAGTTGTTTAGTAAGTCTAGAAAGGTTTTGTTGAAGTAATTAGTTGCATTGCCCATAGGCAGAGTCTTTAAGGGGGCCCAATTCATTTTTTTCAGTCAGTCAGAAAATGTCTGTGGATTGAAGTTGGTGAGATTACGAGTTAGAATATATTGATGTTGCATTTGGACAGAGGAGGCACCCCGGAGGGCATAGGCTGGTAGGTGGTCGCTAAGGGGATCAGGTATAATTCCACTGTTTGAGATTAGATTGGGATGAGTTGCTAAGATCCAGTCTAGTGTAGTGCCAGAGGAGCCATCTTTACTCAGTCTGGTAGGGTAGTTTATTAGCTGGGAGAAGTTAAAAAGATTAATTGGCTCAGAGATTGTGAGGAGATGGTGGCCCAGTTGATGTTTACATCACCAAGGATGAGTGTTTCCTTTATTATGTTGGATGACAACCATGAGAGAATGTCTTCAAGGATGGGGATGTTATCACTGGAGAAAATGTAGATGGCAGCTATACATAAAGATTTATGTTTGTTGATTTTAGGAAGGCTATGGATAGTTCAGCAGGAGATAATTTAGGAATGGGGTTAGTGTATGGAGTGACTGTTAGAGAAGAGGAGTAAATTATGGCTACCCCTCCTCTTTTCTTATTAGGTCTGTCATTCCATATGATTTGGTAGTCAGGGGGAAGAATTTCTTTATCTTTGTGGAACTAAGCCAAGCCCTCCATCACTCTCTCTGTGAAACCAGTGCTTTGTGTCACATATCCTTAGCTGCCATAGCAGAAGCCTTTTTAAGCCATATTCCTATTTACTTTATTTTACCATGTCTACATAACTATGGATTTTGCTGAACCAAGCCATGAAAGGTTATACAATTTACTGCTATAACCTTTGATGTGTTGTCCTATCTCACCTTCATTCTTACTAGGTTGGGTTCAGATCCAATCCTCTGATTCGACCCTGCCTTATATACAAGCTTGAGGTCTTCCACTAGTTTGTGGATAAACCCTATCCAATCATACACTAGGAGAACTCCCCAGATTTCGTTTGCCACTAAACAAGATCAGGTGCTCTTCCTACTGGGTCTGGCTAAGTATACTTTTTCTAACTTAATATTTGTGGGAAATTGTTTGTTTCTTGTTAAATATTTCTGCAGATAACTTGTGTTAATTGTTTGTTATTTCCGTGTGCTTCTGTGGTTATACTGCTGTTGGCCGTCGTTTTTCCGTTAGGCCTTTTCTCCCTATCCCGGCTTAACTTTAAATAGCCCGTTTTAGTTAGAGGGCTCTCTTTTACCTTTGTATTATCCTTTTAAGGTCAGTTTGTTTAAATTAGAGAGCTGCCTTTCCTTTAGCCCGTTTAAGTTAGAGGGCTCCCCCCTCTTCTCCCCTCTGGGCATAACCCGTTTAAGTTAGAGGGCTGTGCCATCCTTTTCTCTTTCTTGCAAACAACAGTTGGTCAACTATTGTTCTTGTTTAAAAAAAGAGTAAAAAAAACTATAAATAATATATATATATACATATACATATATTCTGATTGTTAGCTGTTGTTCTTGTTGTTAATCTTGATGTTACAATGTCTTCCAAAGATTCAAAACCCTCTGGGTTTAAAAAATGTGAGGAATGCAGACAAAAAATGTCCCTTACTGATAGGCATACTATTTGCGTGTACTGTTTAGGAGCAGTCCATCTCCAGGAGTCCTGTTCAATCTGTCACTTTTTCAGTCACAAGGCTCTTTTGGAGAGAAAGAATAAGTTGATTCTTAGAGGTCTGTTGAAACTTCCCTTCTCCGAATCATTACAAGAAGGTCCGGGTTCTTCTAAGTCTGATCAGTCTCCTTCATCTAAATTAGACAAGTCTAGGAAGAGATCTTCCTCTTCCAATGCTCCGTTGGAGCCTTCAAAAAGATTTCCAAAGTTTCCTGTCCAGATCCAAAGGCTGTCAGATCCGAGAGGCCCTCTACTTCAGCTCCATCAGTTTCGGTGCTGGTGGAGTTTCAGTTGCAGAGCCAGTCCCCTGGCTTGGAACTGGTATCCCCTAATCTCAGGTCACCTTTGCTCCAGCCTTCCAAATCTCCTGTCCCCTCGACTCGATCTTCCAGGTGCCTGTCCGATGATGATGTGGATCGAGTGGTGCAGAGGCTATTAAGTACACCAAAACTCACCAAGCTGTTTTTGTATCCGACTGAATCCTCCCCTTCTGCATCGACTCCTCCTCTAGTCCGACCATGGACCTCGGACCTGGAATGTCTGGAGCTGATATTGGTGGAACCATCAGAACAGAGACCTATCACAGGATCTTCATTGCTCCAACATCTTCGGCTCCATTGGAACTCGAGGAGTCAAGGTGCTAATGCTCTCCAGTCGTGTCCTAAGGGGGGGGTCATATCAGACACTTGTTGGATCCGAATCTGCTTCTTGGGGCATCGGCTCGGATGAGCTGGGCTCCTACCTCAGCCTCGGAGCTGTCCCCCTTGGTCCCGGGTGTTTCCTCTGGGTCTTTGGAGTTGGGGGTTTCCTCAGATCTGCGGGGGGGGGGGCTTTTGGAGTGATGAGGAGAGTGCTGACTCCACAGTCAGCTCCACTCTCAACTCTGGACATTTTTCCCCCTAAGATGCCGGTGTCTTCCTTTATACCCTTGCATCCACAGGGACATGGAGATTCTAGGCCTCAGGACTCCCCACAGGGTCCCCCCCCCACTGTTGTGAAACCTCTCCAGAGTACCCCTTGGAAGAGGTCCCTTGGAAGAGGTTATGCAAGAGGAAGCATTTAGACTCTCCAGAAAAGTCCGTCACTCCAGATGCAGACCTCAATGAAGCCGAAGGGTCCCCACGGTCACCTCCTGATGATGTCTCATTTGGAGATATCTTAGAAATACTTAAACAGAGAAGTGGCTGGAAGTCCACCAACCCTTCAGCAGAGGAGTCCGTGTACCTGAAGGCTTTTGGATCTCATCTTTCCTCCACTTGGGTGTCTCCACCTTTCGACTTAGTTTCTCGAAAGGCATGGGAGTCTCCAGATTCAGTGGAACCTGTTCCTTGGAGGCCAAATAAGTTCATCACCTCACCATCAGACAAAAATGTCTTAACTAAGAGAGTCCCAGTAGATGCTATGGTGGTGGTGGCAGCCACCAAGAAGGAACTCTTAGAGATGTCTTCTTCTGTCCATGCACTGAAAAAGGAGTCTTGCGCGATGGACAGATATGGAAAGCACATTTTTGCTTCAGCGGCATTTGCTCTTAGATCGCTGAATTACCTGACTCACTTTTGTAGACTACAGAGAGATCTCTTGAAGGAGCTAGGAGATCCCCTCTAAGGTTCAGTAGCTGAAGGGGTGTCAGAGAAAGTTTTTCTCTCAGCTCTCTACCTTAAATTCAGTGGTCAACTCCTCCATGAGACTGATTTCTTATGCAGCGGATGGAGCAAGCAGAGCAGCGGGTTCAGGAATTTCCCTAAGGAGACCTTCTTGAATGCGCTTATGTGACTTTGTGGAGCCCTTTAAATCTTCCTTTGTGAATGCCCCGTTCAATGGCTCATCTCTGTTAGGGCCCAAAGTCAAGGACACACTAACCAGGTGCGAACAAGAAGGAAAGACTCTCTCTGCCATAGGAGTCTGTTTTTCCCTACCTACCAGACCTTATCCCAAAGGTCAAAAAGGAAGTGGGAAAATATGGTTTTGAAAATCCCAGAGAGCTTTCCAGGACACATGTGGTGATTCTTCCCCCAGGGGCAGAGGGAGAAGTGGTAATGAATGACAGCGACCATGAGGCAGAGGGGGTCCGCAGAATCAGGGCAACAGGGAATCCTTCTTTGGTAAGCTTTTTCAGCGTTTCTGAAGGGAGACCCACCTGTCCATCTCTGGAGGCAGTCAGGGGTCACTTACCTTTGTACCCAAAAACCTGGCTTAGAATAACAAAAGACAAGTGGGTACAGAGCATCATATCCAGAGGTTACTCCATACAAACATCCCTGACGCTTCACCCAGTCAAAGGGAACAGACAACTCTAGAAATTCAAAAGTTGCTAGACAAAAGAGTCATTCAAACAGTCCCCGCAGACCAAATAGGATCTGGATCTGGAACTTACTCAAGATTCTTTTAGTGCCAAAGAAAACAGGGGACTGGAGACCAATTCTGGATCTCAGCACTCTAAAAAAATCTGTAAGAAAGTCCAGGTTCCGGATGGTAACACTGCAGTCAGTTCTTCCTTTTCTGGGACTAGATGATTGGATGTGCTCAATAGACCTCCAAGATGCATGCTACCAAATAAAAATTGGCAGGTGATCCAGGAGACACCTACGCTTTCATCTGGGACCCAGCCACTACCAGTTTCAAGCTCTGCCTTTTGGCCTCACTACAGCCACCAGAGTGTTCATCAAGTGTATGTCAGTAGTCACAGCTCACTTGAGACATCTAGGATTCCAAGTATTTCCATACTTAGATGATTGGCTCCTAACTAAAACTTTACTAAAAGCGCACCTAAAAACATGCTGGCTATGCCCTTGCAACTCCCACTCTAATATCACCCACCCCATCCAACCATTACCTTTCTTTCCACTCCAGTAACTACCTTGATTATAGCAAGCTCAGATGCTCATGAGCCTAGTACTTATTATACAGCAGGAACTTCTCATTGTAACATTTGTTAATGTCTGTTATGTACTTCACAGGTAAAGATTCTAGTTGTCTACTGATGTACTATGTTCTTCATCTGTAAATATATTGTAAGTAATTGCTATGTTAAATTGTTAATCACTATGTAATCCAGTGTAACTACTGTCTGTTTATTTTAACTGTGGAGCTTTTCTCCCTGGGCCTCCGCTGAAAATGGACCTACGTCCAGTCGGACACTCCCGGTCAACAAATGTAAATAATTAAATAAATAAACTGCCACCACCGAGCATCTACTAACAAAAGCAAGAGACACCATCTTGCATAGGTTCATAGGTTCATAGTTGTGTACTAGGCTAATGGCCCTGGAGCATTTACAAGCCTAGCCCATAGGATTACCCTGACATCGTGCCACCCAACCTTAGCTCCCAGTGCCTCTGCCAAGTAGAGCCACTGGAGTGATCCCCAAGGTGAATTTTCTATTTCCCATCCACTCATCAAGATTTCTGTTGAAGAGGGCCAGTGAGGTGCTCTGTTTGACATGTATGGGAAGTCCATTCTGTAGCATGGGCAGTCTCTGGGTTATGAACCTGTCCCTCCAGCACGTTCTGTTGATTGCAGTAATGAGGTTGAGGTCTCTGGAGTGTGTAGTGTGGGGGGATTGGGATTTCTTTAGATGTAGCATTTCTAACAGAGCTGGGTCAGACATGGCTTTGTAAGTCAAACAGAGGTCGCCTCTAAGATATGAGACAGAGAGTTTTTTGAGTCTGTCCAAATGGGACAAGTGTTTAAGGCCTAGGATTCTCTTTGTAAGGTACTTTTGCAGCCTCTCCATTTGTTGCAGGTGTCTAGTGAGGTACATGCCAAATGGGGCATTGTACTCAATGATTGGCTTAATGAGGGAAGAGTAGAGAGAGACAATGACCTCTTTCTTCCTGGATGCAAAACCCTTAATAATGAGATGTGCCACATAGAAGGACTTTCTGACCACAGTGGCAATGTGGTGGTCAAAAGAGAAGTTGCTGTCAACCTGTGTTCCCAGATCTCTTACAATGACTTCTGTGTTCAGTGGACTACCATGGATGTGGTAATTCATGGGAACCTGGTTTTCCCAAAGGGAATGACGACACATTTTTTGGCATTGAGCTTAAGGCCATGATTCTGACACCAGTCATTGGTCTCAGTGAGGCCTTTCTGTAGGATGTCAGCATCATTTGGGGTGTTAATAATAGCTACCAGCTTGCAATTGTCTGCGAACTTTGTCAGCCAGAGTCCCTTCGTGTTGGTCTGGACTTCAGAGACATAGATACCAAACAGGAGAGGACCCAGGACCGAACCCTCTGGGACTCCACTCATGACTGGTCGTCAGTTTGACTTGGAGTCAGCTACTTTCACTCTGTGGGTTCTATCTGTGAGCCAGTTTTCAACCCACCTAGTGATATAGGGATTGATGCCTAGCTTAGTGAGTTTTTCTATGATTCCTGAGTGGGGAATGGTATCAAAAGCCTTACCAGATCAAGGTAGGCCGTATGAACCATTTTGTCTTCATTCACAGCTCTGGTGACTGACTCATAAAAGTCGACCAAGTTGAGCAGGCATGATCTACCATTCACAAAACCAAGCTGTGTGGGATCCAGAGTTTGGAGATTCCCTATGTCCTTGTTTATTATGTCCATGATGATGTACCATAGCTTTGCATATCAGACTCATCAGGCTAATGGGGCGATAGTTCCCAGGGTCTGTAGTCACTCCTCCTTTGTGGAGAGGGATGACTGTAGCAGTGCGCCATTCGGTAGGGACAAAGCCTGAGGTGAGGCTGTTATTGAACAGGGCACACAGGTGAGGTGCCAGTTCACTCTGTAGTTCATGTAGAACACAGCCAGGGATATTGTTAGGTCCCATAGAAGCTGTATTCTTGGCCTTGGACAGTGCAGTTTTAACCTGTGCAGCAGTAATACTGGGTGCCTGGCAATCTACTGGTATTGTGATTGGTCCTTTGGGGGGAGGGTAAAGTTGGCAGTGAATCTGTCGGCTGGAATATTGGCAATATCTGTTGGCTTGGTATAGGATGTACCATTGTGCAGTAGCTCAGAGCAAATCTGGGTACTGTCGTGGAGATTTTTTACATAACTATAGAAGGCTTTGTGGTTGTCTTTACTATCTGCTGCAATTCTGTTTTCATAGCTAGCTTTAGAGGATTTGATGAAGGATCTCAACTTTTTGTTGAGGCTGAAAGAGTTTTTTCAGTCTTGGGACTTCACCTTATTCCGCATCAGTTTTCACCTCCTGTTGTAGAGTTTGTTTATGGCAGGGTACCACCAGATTGGCTTCCTTTTTTTGGAAGAGAGTGTCTTGGTTCTATTAGGTATGGCGAGATCCATTCATTTGTGTACGTGTTCATACAGTGCATTGGTGTATGATTCGGCGGTCATGCAACTATTCTGTATTTGCATGGGTGCCGTGAAGTTAGCCACCTCTGTTTTTAGGAGCCCAAAGTTAGCTTTGGAGAAGTTTTTCATGGTGGTTACCTTTGCTGGGGGGGGGGGGATTTGGGTTTCCAAGGTGATTAATTTGTGGTCGGATCTAACCAGGGTGGAGTTGACTGTTGGTGTAGTGCAACGGTTGCGCATGTTAGTAATGACCAGGTCAAGGATGTTGCTACCTCTAGTGGGGGTAAGAACGAGCTGGTCCAGGGCATTAGAATTAATGAATTCCAAGAAACGGTGGGCAAGTGTATTTGTACATGAGTAGTTTTCCCAGTTAATGGAGGGGTAATTGAAGTCGCCCAGTACGAGAGTGTTAGGTTGGACCCTAATATTCTCCAGGGTGCTTAGGAGTGTGAGTCTTGGGACATGGTTGGGGACCTATAGCAGGCTATGACCTGAATCGCTGTCTTACCCAATGTTAGCTGCACCTGAAGTATCTCTGATGGGTTATGTTGGGCCACCAGTCTAGAGGTATGCACATCCTATATGAATATGGAAACACCACTGCTTTTGGACCTTTGGCCCAAGTTCTGGGGCTGAAAGATGTGGAATGAGTTATAGCCTGGTAGTGCAGGGGTGATTTTTGCTGCCTTGAACCAGGTCTCTGTTACAGCACAAATGTCGATGTTCTCCATTTTAAGGAGTGCTTCAAGCGAGTGCATTTTGAGATTTAGACTTCTAGCATTGAGCAGCATGACCCTCAGTTTGCATTTGTTTGTAGCTGTTACAGTGTTAATTTGGTCTTTGGAACACCACCTGAAAAAGGCATTATAGGGGTGGCAAGAGCCTTGGCCAGTATCCGGAAGCCCAGGGGTGACTCTGGCAAAGCATCGAGGTCTGTCAATCATGTCATCCCAGGCAGACAGATATTGGATCCCCTTAGAATGACACCAGAAACTTAGCCAATTGTTGAAATCAGTCATTTGCAGCTCTGCTCTCACCTAGGAATCACAATAAACTATGAGAAATCTGCCTTGCTGCCGTCTCATTGTAAAATTTTTATAGCAGCAGAATTAGATACAACAAAAATGATGGCCAAACTTCCTCCAGAAAGGGTGCAAGTTCTACAACGTCAGGTCTTAAATCTTCTTTCCAAGAAAAAAGTGCAAACAAGGAGAGTCCTAAAAGTCATTAGCACATCTGCACCTGAGAATTTTCCAGTGGCTACTGTCCACTCAGTGGTTAGTGCAAAAGCTGCCCATGTCCCTCAAAATATTGATAATGGAATCTTGCAAAAAAGACTTTTGTTGGTGGCTTTACTCCACTCTTGTGATGCTAGGTCGACCCTTTGTACTTCCACAACCACTAGCCAAGTGAACACAGACACTTCTCAGGGTGGAGGGGCTTTATCTGGGAAAGACAGTCCAAGGCACTTGGCAAGATCACGAGGCCCATTTGCACATCAATGTTCTAGAGATGAGAGTGGTGCTTTTAGCATTGCAAGCATTCCAAGACTCTCTTCTGCTGGGAACTATTACAATACAGATAGACAACATGTCAGTTGTATGGTACATAAACAAGCAAGGAGGAACCATATCTTACCCCCTCTGTCGGGAGGCCCTGAGAGTATGGCACCGAGCAACCTCCTCCCAGTGCTTTCTGATAGCAATGCACATCCTGGGGAAATCCAATGTGATTGCAGACAGACTCAGCAGAGTGATTCTAATGTCTCATGAGTGGTCCCTAAAACAGGAGGTGGCGGAGAAGATTTTCCATAAATGGGGCCAGCCTTGCTGCAACCTTTTTGCCACATCAATTAATGCCAAATACAGCAGCTACTTTGCCCTGATCCCCCCTCTGGGGTAATCACCAAGGGATGCACTTGTACACTATTGGCCCTCGGGTCTCCTCTATGCATTTCCTCCCTTTACATTGATACCCAAAGTTCTTCAGAAAGCCAGTTACTTGGGAAGGGACTTGATACTCCTCTCCCCATTCTTACTTGTCAAATCTGGTTCCCCTTCCTGTGGCCTCATCTCCGGGAGGAGCCTTGGATTCTGGACCCAGTTCTGGACCTTCTGACTCATGCATCAGGAACACTCTATCCCTCCCTTCAAACTCTTAAGTTGACAGCTTGGCTTCTCCGATTACAACCATAGCTAGGCTCCCTAACCCTTCTTCATCAGTAAAACACATCCTAATTTCTTCTCATATGACTTCAATGAGATAGATATATAGAAACAAATGGAAAAGATTCTCTTTATGGGCTTCTCATAATCATATTGACCCATTTTCTGCCCCAGTAGGTTCCATTCTAGAGTTCTTGGCAAAACTATTTAGTGAAGGTGCAGTCGCATCTACTATTGGAGTTCAGCTAGCAGCAATATCCAATTTCTGTTTAGGTGAATCAGGCTTCAATATTATGTCTCACAGACTATGCAAAGCCTTTCTTAAAGGTACGCTTTTATTAAAACCACCTATTAAAGACCCTCCAGTACCATGGGACTTGAATTTTGTCTTATCTCATTTAATACTTCCCCCATTTGAGCAAGCATCATACTGCGAACTCAAAATTTTGACTTGGAAAAATATTCTTTTGATAGCAATTACTTCTGCTAGAAGAGTGTCAGAGCTGCAAGCCTTATCAATAAAGCTCCCCTACATGCTTTTCCACAGAGACGGAGTCTCCTTATGAAGAAACCCTTCCTTTTTACCCAAAATATGTTCAGAATCTAATTTGAACCAATCCATAGAACTACCAGTATTTTTTCCTAATTACAAGAATAAGGTGGAATACATGTTGCACCAAGTGGATGTGCATAGGCAATTATGCTTCTTCTTATATAGGACAAAAGACTTCAGAAAATCTGACCAACTATTCATATCTTTTTCAGATTCAAAGAAAGGTGCTCCAGTTTCTAAAGTGACACTTTTAAAATGGCTCTCAGATTGTATAACCTTCGTTTATAAATCTCAGAACAAAGATCTTCCCCATAAAGTAAAAGGTCATTCTAAAAGAGCCATTGGGACCTCTTCCGCCTTTCGGGCTAGACTGCCAATTGATACCATTTGTGCTGCAGCAACGTGGACAAGACCACATACCTTTATCACTCATTATAAAGTTGATTTGGCCTCAAGGAACAGGGCCTTCTTTGGTTCCACGATTCTGAAGAATTTCCTCCCTTGAGCCACCCAAGAAAGTTGGTGCTAGGGATGCTGTCCCAACCTAGTATGAATGAAGGATAATAAACCTCTACCATGACTGAAATAATAACAGCAAATTAGCGTAAATCTTCTTTAATCACCGCTTTCGTCAGCAAGACTTCATCAGAAATATAAAAACTGCACATGACACACTGTTTAAATACTCTCAACATAATTGAATAACACTCCAATCAATTAATACAATAAAACAATTAACAAATTAAGCTTTAAAGAAAACAGCATAATCAATTTTTCACATATACTCTTCGGTCTTTTAAAAAAACATTTGATATTTATTACATCATTTAATCCTGGCATTCTATCTGCTTTTATATTTATCTGCCATTTAGTCTCTCTTTGTTCCAAATAATTTTTAAAACTAACCCCCCTCAAACTTAATATTTCTTGTTCCAAGACTGAAAATAAAAATCTTTTAAAACCTTTGCATTCAATACTATGTCCATAAAGTGCATTTTACTGTCTTTCCTTTTTATATCATACATATGTTCTCTAATCCTAATATACAAATATCTAGTGGTCATGCCTACATAAAATGTTTGGCAGTGACTACAAACCGCTGTATAAACAACTCCCTGACTTTTGAAAGTAAAAAATCCTTTGATTGGAATAGTATGGGAAATTCAGTGTATGGCCCCTCTAAAATATATCTGCACATATTGCATGCATGATGCTTATACATGCCTAACTTTCTGTTTTTTGATGTCTTATTCATGTTAAATGAATCTCTGCCTTTTTCAAGCAACAGCTTTAGACTATATTCATTTATATACACAAATTTTGGCCTTGGTCCTACAGCTTTTAATAAATCATGGCTCCCTTCAAGAATCTTCCAATTTTTTTCAACAACATTACGAACAATGCCCCCATCAATAGTCATTGGCATATCTAAACATAAATGTCTATCTTCTAAATCTGCTATGCCATTGACCTTAGGACCTATTTTAAGTGCTTGTTTTAAAATGGGCGGATACCAAGCTTCTCTCCTATCCATAACATATTTCATTTGTTCATCTAATAAACTTTCATCATATCCACGGTCTAAAAACATTCTTTTAATAAAAGAAAATTCTTCTTCTAGAGAATGATCTTCACTAGTCATTCTACTAGCTCTAATGAACTGTCCTTTAGGAATATTATTTTTAATGGACTTTGGATGTTGACTTGAATAGTGTAAATAATTATTTGTAAAAGTAATTTTCCTATGGATACGACTAACAAATTTATTAATAACTGTGTCCCACTTTAAATTGACATCCATATAATTAATGGACATACCAACTTCTCCAATAGTAAATTTTAAAAATGAAGAACATACATTTAGCTGGTCAACAAAACACTTAACTTGTTTTCATGTTCTATTCTATAAGAGATTCATTGGTGACTTAGTATTTATCATAGAAGGAGGGCCAGAACAAGTTAAGTGGCCACTAAAAAACTGTTGAGCTCCTCCCTTACCCATAATGCACTATCCCCTAACATATCACAGATCTCGTTTGCTGCTTTCACGTTTGGACATGGATGCTTTGAGCTCTCGAGCTTATTAGTTGTTTTTTGGGAGATAAGTTAAACTTTTTTCCTACTTGTATCGTTAATTATTTTATTTGTTTGCTGTTTCTTGTATTTATATCTCCCTTTCTTACACTGCTTGTGTATTTCTCTTTACCATAGTTGGTAAGTTTCTTTTCCTTTCCCCTTACTTACTTACTTACTTATGCTTTATGTGCATCCTTAAATACCACTGTTGGTATTTTTCTACCCCTGCATTTATATATAATATATATAAAGAAGTTTTTCTTTTTGCTTGTCTTTCCCTTTCTTTCACAGAATATGTCTGGAAAGGGTCCATCTGGATTCAAAAAGTGTCAGGATTGCAGACACAAATTGCAGCTTTCTGGTACTCGCACCTTATGCATGTACTGTCTAGGCTCACAACACCTACAAATCAACTGTAAAATTTGTAAAACCTTCAATCCACATGTTATAGTGGATAGAAAGAACAAACTTATTTTGAAAGAGCTTTTTCGGAAGCTCTGTCTAGGGCTCAGCCCCCCAAACCAAAACTCAAGGAGCAATCTACTAAGCCTTCTGGCTCTTCAGGATCCTCGACCCCCTTCTCAGATCCAACCATGGAACCATCAAGGAAGAAACACAAAGAAGATGGTTCTGAAGACTGCTCCTACCCAGCCAGCGTCGGAAAGTAAAACAGCTTCCTTGGATCCCAGTCTCTCCAAACCCAATACCCAGAACACACTATTCTTCCTCTATAGACCTGGTACCATCTTGAGTACCTTCTCCTTTCCTGGAATCCCATTGGCACTCTAGATCACCATCAGTGACATCATCTCGTTCTTCCAGAAGTCTGACCAAGGCTGATGTGGACAAAATAATGAGGAAGTTTGTCTCAGTGCAGATATAGATGTGAGTTCTTCTGTGTAGTTCTTCCAGCTCCTACTCCTTTGGGTCAGGAAGCCCTTGTTGGCACTACACCACTATTCTTGGGTCCTTCTCTGATCCGACCAGTCATTTAGGACCATTGGATCCGTGTCTCCTGAGATCATCTGATTCAAATTTGAAAATAATAGTACCTCCAGCTAGGAGGCTTTCTCTGAGTGCACCAGCTCTAAAGGTTTCAGAGCCAGATGACTCTTAGAGCCAAAGCTTCTCTGTTGGATCCAAGGAGTTAGAGTTGAATATGAAGTTGTATGAGCTGTCTCTGCCCCTCAGAGCTTCAGCTTTGGATAGCTCGGCTCTGGCCTCTGCCTCAAGTGGATTGCCTTCGGGGCAGGGGGAGCTGATTGATTGGAAGCTTGGCTTCTAAGCTCCATCAGCTTCCTTCTCCCCAGAGCATTCTCCCTTTGTGGTTGTACAGAGAGTGTTCTCTACTTTTGCAAGACAGACTGTTCCTCCCTCTCGGATCTACACTCTGGATCCCATACGTCTGTGTGTCTTGAGCCCCATCATTCCACTCCACAGGAACATCCAGCCCAAAGTTGTCAGGCTAGCCAGCACAGTATTACTATTTCTTTCAACACTTCTTTGGAACACCCCACAGAAGAAGTGCCTAGGAAGAGGAAGTGCAAGAGAAGGCACTTAGACTCTCCTCAGTAGTCTGTCAGTGAAGATACAGATCTCGATGACAGGGAAGGGTTCCCAAGATCTCCACCTGAAGACATCTTATGTGGAGACATCCTAGAAATCCTTAAGCAGAGCGGTGGTTGGTCCACCGATAACCCTTCCAAAGAGACATCTGTATTCCTGGAGGCCTTTGGGTCTGGCCCATCTACCTCCTGGGTGACTCTGTCTGCTGATGAGCTTATTGATTTGACCTCTATGTGGGCATAGAAGGAACCAGACATAGTTGAGCTTATCCCTAAAACACCACACCGGATTTTAGCACCACCTGCAGGAAGGGAGTTTGGAGCTGAGAATGCTCATAGATGCCATGGTTGTGGTGGTGGCCACCAAGAAAGAACTTGCGGAGCAGAGTTCTGTCCATCCCCCTAACAGAGACTCTAGGGAGTTGAACAGATTTGGGAAACGCGTATGCATCAGCAACCTTTGCACTCAGATCACTGAATTACTTGGCACACTTCACAAGATTACAGAGGGATCTGATTAAGGAACTTTAAAATTCCCTCTCCTGGACCAGTATTCCTGAGGCTCAGTCTTCTGTGGCCTCGCAGTTGAGTACCCTTTAATCGATCACTAACTCATCCGTGAGGCTTATCTCCCATGCGGCAGAAGGTACCTCAAAGGTAGCAGGTCCAGGTATTTCTATTAGGAGGCATGCCTCAATACTCCTTTTGATGGAAGCTTGTTGTTTGGCCATAAAGGTAAGGACACACTCTTCAGGTGTGAACAAGATGGAAAGTCTCTCTCTGCAGTTGGAGTATATTTTTTGACTCCTCAAAGGACCTTTTCAGGAATCAATAAGGAGGTCAAAAAATATGGTTCAGGAAGTCCCAGGGTCCTTTCCAAGATCCCCGTGGAGATAGTTCACCTAGGGGCAGAAGGGGAATTTGAATGGAAGACACCACCCATGTGGACAGAGGAGGCCCACAGAATCAGGTGTCCAGATATTCTTTCTCCGACATGCCCTTCCAGCTCTCCTGAACAGAGGCCTGATTGTCCTCCTGTGGAAGCAATCGGTGGCCATTTATCCCTGCACCAAAGAGCTTAGGTAGACATTACAAAAAATACATTGGGGCAGAGGGGCTTTATATTAGGATATCGAATGGTGAAAAAAGCTTACGCTCTTACATCAACCCCTAATAACTGAAAGCACAGAATTGCTGGGCCATTGCCGGGACTTTGCCATTTCCTCAACTGTGGTGCAATCTCGGAGTTGGTATATTTAAGTAGGGGGGTGTGGGGGGCAAAAGCCCCCCACTTTATTTTGTCTGTGGATTTTTTTTTTCTTGTTGTTTTTTTTTTTTTTTTTTTGTGCAGCGATTGGGAAAATAAATCGCTGTTCCGTATGTTTGACATTGTGTGGTTTCAGTTATTAGGGTTCGATATAAGAGCATTCGCTCTTTTCAGCATTCAGCTATGTAATATAGACTCTGGGAGATTTTATAAAACACAGTGTGGAAAGCTTTTGATAAGTCTAGAAATAAGGAAGATAGAGTTTACCTCCATCTCTGACTTTATTTATGTTATCTGTAAAAGAAGGGCAGTTGTCATGCTATGGGCACATCTATCTTGAATATCAGTTAGTAATTGTAGCAGGGCTATATACAGCCAACTGAAGCATTTTAAATGGAAATGATAAAACGAGTTTTAATAACTATGTAAAAGGAATTGAAAGGAGGCAATTAACATTTTACAAATTATATTTGTCCAATATTTTTGAGCGGGAGGGATAAGATGGTAATGGGTCTGAAATTAGATATCTCAGCAACAATGCTGGTTTTGTAGAGAGGGATGAGATGACATTTTTTTTCCAGATTGTAGGAATAGGATTCCTGTTGACCTGATTATAAGGAGGGAGACTGGATACGCAGTGGCGTTAGCAGCAGGTTTGAGGAATTCTACATGGAGGTTATCTGCAGAAATTGCAGGGTTTAAGTTTGGATAATAATTTTTATGAAGAAGGTGGCAACTGGTTTTAGTGTGAGGGTGGGGGATATAAGGAGATGGGGGAGGACATGAGTCATTGGAGTCAAGATATGATTCACTGGTCAGAGCAACAATGCTGTCAGTGAAGTACGAATTAAACTTGGTGGCTGTTTCTAAGGGAGGCTTATTGGGACAAGAGTTAATGACATTGTTAGTTCCTGGGTGTAAAATTTATTTCATGGATGACCAGGATTTTTTGGGGGGTTATAGCTATGATTAATTTGTAAATCAAAATAGTATTGTTGCTTATCAAGGTTGACTTGCTTTTTGATAAGATTATGAACTTCTTTAAAGTGGAGTTTTAAGTTTCTGCCACTCTTTCCATGCTTTGTCTCTATTTTGCATAAGACTTCAACTTTGATTAGTAAGCCAAGGGACAGAGATTTTACTCATTTCTTACATAGAGGTGCAAAGTTTTTTAGGATACTTAAAAAAGTTAAACTGAACTTTTCTACTGCCTCATCTAATGGCAAGGCTTTTAGAATAGTCCAGTTAACTTGAGTTCAGTGCAGTTAAAATGATTCAGGGCTAACCTTTGAGAGATTACAAATGTTTTTATATACTTGATGTTTGGCATGGTGAGTAATGTATGTGATAGCATATGTAGGACAGTGATCACTAAGGGATCCAGGAAGGGTTCCTGATGCAGTATATTTGCAAGGATCAGAGACCAGAATCCAGTCAAGAATGGGACTAGTGTCCTGGGATTCACTATAGTGAGTAGGAGAAGTAATACGCTTTTTGAAGACAGGAAGGTGATGTTAGGATAGCTAGAACTGAATATCCTCCAGTTGATGTTGAGACCACCTAGGATGACTGTTTCATTGGTAATATTGTATGAGATCCACCAGGGTAGATATATAGAACAATCATACAAAGCAGTTTGTGGTCATTTAATTTTATGTAAGATATAAGTAGCTTAATATTACTAAATTGGAGTTTTTGTAAGATGAGATACTTCATGTGTTAGGATAGAAGATGGGTACTCCATTTTTTTAGCCTGTCAGCTCTAATCATGCTGTATCCTGGGAGAAGAATTTCTAAGTCTTTTATATGAGGTTTTAGCTATATTTCAGTAAGAGCAACAATATCTGGTGTATAATGGGAGACCCAGGCATGCAGTTCTGTGATTTTTTTTTTTACAAATATTAAATATGTTTATTGAGGTAAAGTTTAGTCATTTGGAGTTATTGGAGATGACCGGGGGGGGGGGGGGTGATGGGAGGGGGGATAGAGATGGAAGGAAGTCCCGGGTTAGAGAGTATGTCACCACATAATTTAATTCTTGAAGAATGTTGAAGGAACAGAAGTGGTTTTATAATGGTATTTTTTATTTTTTGCTTTTAACCCAGCCACTGGGGATGCACAAGCCAGTGCATTTCTTTGTGCCGGTCCCAAGCCCGGATAAATGGGGAGGGTTGCGTCAGGAAGGGCATCCGGCATAAAACTTCTGCCAAAAATTACTGATGCGGAGAACTTTTCATAATTGCATACCGGTTCGGTCAAGGCCCGGGTTAACAACGACCGCCACCAGTACTGTTAGCCAACAGGGTGCTGGCGGAAATTGGGCTACTGTTGGCCGAAGGAGAAGAGGAGGGCGAAGGCGTGCCCAAAGGCAGGAAGATAGGAGGAAGGTTAGGAGTGTAGCAGTGAGGGTAGGAACTTTGAATGTTGGCAGTATGACTGGTATAGGAAGAGAGCTAGCTGATATGATGGAGAGAAGGAAGGTTGATATATTGTGTGTGCAAGAGACCAGATGGAAGGGAAGTAAGGCCAGGTGTTTAGGAAACGGGTTCAAATTGTTTTATCATGGTGTGGATGGCAGGAGAAATGGGGTAGGGGTTATACTAAAGGAACAATATGCCAAGAGTGTTTTAGACGTGAAGAGAGTGTCTGACCGAGTGATGTTTATGAAGCTCGAAATTGATGGTGTAATGATGAATGTTGTTAGTGCATATGCTCCTCAAGTTGGGTGTGCGATGGAAGAGAAAGAGAAATTTTGGAGTGAGTTGGATGAAGTTGTGGTGAGTGTACCCAAGGGTGAGAGACTAGTGATTGGAGCGGACTTTAATGGGCATGTTGGTGAAGTGAACAGAGGGGATGAGGAAGTGATGGGTAGGTATGGTGTTAAGGAGAGGAATGCAGAAGGTCAGATGATTGTGGATTTTGCGAAAAGGATGGACATGGCTGTGGTGAATACGTATTTTAAGAAGAGGGTGGAGCATAGGGTGACGTACAAGAGTGGAGGAAGATGCTCACAAGTTGATTATATACTATGTAGGAGGGCCAGTCTTAAGGAGATTGGAGACTGTAAAGTGGTGGCAGGTGAAAGTGTAGTTAAGCAGCATAGATTAGTGGTATGTAGAATGACGTTGGTGATCAAGAAGAGGAGGAGGAATGTGAAAGCTGTGCCAAGGATTAAATGGTGGAAGTTAAAAAGGGTGATTGTGAAGTGGAGTTTAGGGAAGAGTTAAGACAGGCACTGGGAGGCAGTGGAGAGTTACCGAATAGCTGGGTAACTACAGCAGAACTAGTAAGGGTGACTGCTAGAAAGGTGCTTGGTGTGACATCTGGACAGAGGAAGGAGGACAAGGAGACCTGGTGGTGGAATGAGGAAGTACAGGAGAGTATACAGAGGAAGAGGCTGGCGAAGAAGAAGTGGGATTGTCAAAGAGATGAAGAAAGTAGACATGAGTATAAGGAGATGAGGCGCATGGCAAAGAGAGAGGTGGCAAAAGCTAAGGATAGGGCATAAGGAGAGTTGTACGAGAGATTGGACACTAAAGAGGGAGAAAAGGACCTGTACCGATTAGCTAGACAGAGGGACAGAGCTGGGAAAGATGTGCAGCATTTAAGGGTGATAAAGGATAGTGAGGGAAAGGTACTCACAAGAGAGGAGAGTGTGTTGAGTAGATGGAAAGAGTATTTTGAGAGGCTGATGAATGAAGAGAATGAGAGAGAGAGAAGGTTGGATGATGTGGGGATAGTGAATCAGGAAGTGAAACAGATTAGCAAGGAGGAAGTAAGGGCAGCTATGAAGAGGATGAAGAATGGAAAGGCTGTTGGCCCAGATGACATACCAATGGAAGCATGGAGGTGCTTAGGAGAAATGGCAGTGGAATTTCTAACTAGATTGTTTAATGAAATTTTGGAAAGTCAGAGGATGCCTGAGGAGTGGAGAAAAGTGTTTTGGTACCTATCTTTAAGAATAAGGGTGATGTGCAGAGCTGCAGTAACTACAGAGGGATAAAACTGATTAGTCACAGCTTGAAGTTATGGGAAAGAGTAGTGGAAGCAAGGTTAAGAAGGGAGGTGATGATTAGTGATCAGCAGTATGGTTTCATGCCAGGAAAGAGCACTACAGATGCAATGTTTGCTCTGAGAGTGTTGATGGAGAAATACAGAGAAGGTCAGAAGGAGTTGCATTGCGTCTTTGTAGACTTGGAGAAAGCATATGACAGGGTGCCTAGAGAAGAGTTGTGGTATTGTATGAGGAAGTCGGGAGTGGCAGAGAAGAACGTAAGAGTGGTACAGGATATGTACGAGGGTAGTGTGACAGTGGTGAGGACTGCAGTGGGAGTGACAGATCCGTTTAAGGTGGAGGTGGGATTACATCAAGGATCAGCTCTGAGTCCTTTCTTATTTGCAGTGGTGATGGACAGGTTGACAGATGAGATCAGACAGGAGGCCCCGTGGACTATGATGTTTGCAGATGACATTGTGATCTGTAGTGAGAGTAGGAATCAGGTTGAGGAGACGCTGGAGAGGTGGAGATATGCTCTAGAGAGCAGAGGAATGAGGGTCAGCAGGGCTAAGACAGAATATATGTGTGTAAATGAGAGGGAGGGTAGAGGAATGGTGAGGATGCAGGGAGTAGAGTTGGTAAAGGTGGACGAGTTTAAGTACTTGGGATCAACAGTTCAGAGTAATGGTGAATGTGGAAGAGAAGTGAAGAAGAGAGTACAGGCAGGGTGGAATGGGTGGAGAAGAGTGTCAGGAGTGATTTGTGACAGACGGGTATCCGTAAGAGTGAAAGGGAAGGTCTACAAGAGTGTAGTGAGACCAGCTATGTTATATGGGTTGGAGACAGTGGCATTGACAAAAAGGCAGGAGTCAGAGCTGGATGTGGCAGAGTTAAAGATGTTAAGATTTGCAATCGGTGTGACTAGGATGGATAGGATTAGGAATCGGTATATTAGAGGGTCAGCTCATGTTGGACAGTTTGGAGACAAAGCAAGAGAGACGAGATTGCGTTGGTTTGGACATGTGCTGAGGAGGGATGATGGGTATATTGGGAAAAAGATGCTAAGGATGGAGCTGCCAGGTAAGAGGAATAGAGGAAGGCCTAAGATAAGGTTTATGGACGTGGTGAGAGAGGACATGCAGGCGGTTGGTGTGACAGAGCAAGATGCAGAGGATAGGAAGAAATGGAAAGAGATGATCCGCTGTGGCGACCCCTAACGGGAAAAGCCGAAAGAGAATGATGATTTTTTATTTTTTGCTTTGTTCTGTAGTGGTAGTGAGGAGAGGTAAAATTTTGTGCTTAAAGTGAAGAGTAGATTAGCTGCTAAATGAATGTAGAGCAATTTCTGGTGAAGAATTTAGGAGAGGATGGTTTAAATAGAGGCTTATGGTGGGTGAGGACATTTTGGGTGTGAGCGATTTGTTAGTCTGTGATGTAGAAGTAGTAGAGTAGTTAAACTAGTGAAGAGTATATATAATTGTGATGAGATGGGGAAGTGATAAAGTTATAATCTTGTCATGAGCTAGGCAATGAAGTGATAAAGTTAGAAGAAAAGATCTGTAAGAGATAGATGGATGTTAGGGAAAGTTAATAGTGATAAGTGTAGTAAGGGAGTTGGATAAGAAGTGAGATAGACACAGCTGAGAATGAAGGACAGGAATCTGTAGTACTGAGCATGAATATGAGTAGGGTGATAAGGTAGAAAAAGGTGAGCAGTGACTGAGGTTTTCTAGGTGATATCTAAATGGGAAAAGAGCATTGCTTGAGGTTAACATCCCTCTGGTCTTGAAATATTTGTGTAAGTTACTTCAGGATCACTTATCGTATGTGTCCATTAAGGTGCATTTAGTGGCCATCTCTGCTTGTCTACCAGTGGATTCCCCCTCATTCTTTTTCTCTTTTGGTAAAATAGTCTATGAAAGGACTAGTGCATATGAGACCCCCTCACAAGCAAATTCTTCTTTCATGGGATCTCGGGTATGATTTGAAGAAACTGACCTTACCACTTTTTGTAACCTGCCGCTCAGGCTGATTTGAAGTTCTCAACATGGAAAGCTGTTTTGTTTATTGCTTTGATAGCTGCAAGGCAAGTCTCTGAGCTTCAAGTTCTCATGATGGGACAACCTTACCTGATTTTCCACAGGGATAAAGTTTTGTTACACAGTAATCCTTCTTTCATGCCTAAAGTCATCTCAGAATTCACCCTCAATCAGTGCATTATCCTCCCTGCATTCTCCCCAGAACCTAAGAATAAGAGAGAGAGGATACTTCATACCTTGAATGTGCATCATCAGCTCAGGTGCTACCTTGACCGAACAAAACCCTTCAGGAAGGCTGAAAAGCTTTTTATTTCATACACAAGGTCAAAGAAGGTTCAACCTGTCTCTAAGCAAACAACTAAATGTTGATTGTCCTCTGGTATTGTGTTTTGTTACACTCACCATTGCAGGGCAAATCCAGGTAGGGTAAAAAAGGCTCATTCCAGCAGAACCTTTTCCTCTTTAGCAGCTTATTGGAAAGGTGTGGACTGTAGAAGTATTCTAGATGCATCAAGTTGGTCCTCTGTCCATACCTTTTATGAAGCACTACAAGCTGGATGTCTTTTCTAAATCCAGAGCAAGCTTTACTAAGACCACTCTCCAGGGCCTCCTGGACCCTTATTCATCCTATTTCCGGAACGGATAAGCTTTGTGAATCTACCCTTATGCCAGTAAGGCAGTGTGTTTGTTGAACATAGTACAGTTGTATAAGTTCTGCTTACTGGTAACAGTAGATGTTCATAGGACACACTGCCTTATTAGCATTACCCATCCACCATCCACCTTTTTTGGGTGTACATAGTTTGTTGTTGGGTATGCTGTTGAGATCAGCAACATATTTTGTTGCGTGTGTGTATGTGTTTTTTTTTTCTTTTGGTTTGGAATAGTGGTTGTTCTCAAGCTTGTGTTTTCATCTTCTCTTCTCTTTTTTTTCCTTCTTTCTGAACCTTAGAAAACTGAATGGGCTCTGTCTGTGGGTCTGAAAGGCAGTCCCTGTCCTCACAGGTGATTGGTCCATCACACCCATTGACAGGCAGGGGGAGGTGTTCTGAGCTTTGATAAACTGACAGAGATAGTGTAGCATGGCACTACTATCTATATGCTAGTAAGGCAGTGTGTTTTATTAACATCTTCTATTACCAGTAAATAGGACTTGTGCAACTGTACTGTCTCTTTGGAGGAATAACTTCCACTTTATTATTTCTGTCTGAAATTGTACTTCTTTGTAAAATGTTAGTTGCCTCATAACTTTCAGTTACTTTTACATAGTTATTAAAAATCATTTTGTTAACATTTCAATTTAAAATGCTTCAGTTGGCTGTATATAGCCCTGCTACAAACTTAATCCAACTGTATATAGCCCTGTAACAAACTCACTCCAATTGTATTTATTTCATGCTATACTATTGCTGAATATCCTCAGCAATGTACTCATGCCAAATGTATTTGCATTATGTTATGAGCTTGTTATTGTAGCTGTTGTATGTTTTCTGTTTCTTCTTACATGTGGAGATTTTCTTCTCAGACCTCCACTGAAAATGGGCTGTTTGGCAAAGTGGATTGTCCTGGTAAACAAATGCAAATAAATACATTTAAAACTACTTATCTGATGTCAGTTTTCATTCTTCCTCAACTGATGGGTTCAGATCCGAGCCCTCGGATCTGACTCAGCCACTGTAAAAGCTCGTGGCAATCTTAAACTGTCGAGCTTCTCCCTTACCCAGAATGCACATTACCCTAGATCTTGTTTGCTGCCTCTAGGTGAAAGACGTGGTTTCTGTTGTTTCTCAAGCTACTAAATAGATAAGTGATCTTTTTGTAATTTTTTTCTCTAAATTTATCTTCTTTTTAATTCCTTTCCTTTGTACTAGTGTACTGTTGATAATAATACTATTTGTTAGTATCTCTCTCTCGTTTCTCTTTTTTCTCTCCCTTGCTTTTCTGTAATACATTTACATAAGTCTTACTACCATCAGAGGTAGTTTTTCAAACTCTTTCTATTCTCTCTTAAAAAAAAAAAAAAGTTCCCTCAAGAGTACCTTCCTCTTTTTTGGAGAGACTTAAATCTCCATCTGCTATATCCTCCCACTATTCTAGAAGTCTGACCAAAGAGACTGTGGAGAGGCTAGTGAGAAAAATCCTCTCAGGGCACAGCCAGCCTACACCTTTCTCTGCTCCTACCCCATTGGGTCAAGAGGCCCATATATCCACAACACCTCCATTACCAGTCCCTCCTATGACTCATATCGAGGTTTCATAGTCCTCAGATCTGAGTCGTCTGAACCCATCTGCTTCGGATCCGAGAATCTTTGTATCCTTGGATCCAAGACTTGTTCTGAGTTCTTTGGTCCAGTCAGGTCCGGAGAGCTCTCAGGTCCGAGGTGCTGCAGTCAACTCCAAGGGTTTTGGAGCCATCTCTGCATCTTGGAGCCTCGGCGATAGTCATTTCAGTTCCAACTTCGACCTCAGGGGGGCTGTCCACGGGGGCAGAGAAGTACTAGAGATCAGGGACTTGTCCTCTCGGATTCAGGTTCCTATCCCTCTCTAGTCTGCCTTTAGGGTTTTGGAGAGAACTCCGTCTGCATGTCTGACTCAGATGGTACCTACCTCCTCGGATCCTAAGTCTATATCTATCCCACCTCTGTGTCTAGAGTCTCAAATATCCTCTCTACAGGGACAGCTGATACTAAAACCCCATACCTTCCATCAGGGTATCCTCTCCTCTTCTGATACCACCCCAGAGTATCCCAGTGAGGAGGTCCCTAAGAAGAGAACATGCAAGAGGAAGCATATAGATTCCCCTGAATACAGATTTTGATGAGGGTGAAGGGTCTCCAGGGTCACCTCCTGATGATGCTCACTAAAGCAATTATATAAGTCAGCACTAAAAATTAAAAGCACTACACCCTCACTCCCCACTGGCCCTGGTTTTCAATTATTAAGGAATTCCCAATATTATTCTAGCATGTCCAAAGGTCAGTTGTCAATCTCCTCTCCGGTCCAGCTGGTGAATCTGGGAATCTTGAGGCAATGTTACAACTGCCTCATGTACACAGACAACCCTCTCCTCCTCCCAACAAATTCCAACACATGTGAGAGATGCAACCATATAGCCAAACTGGAGGCTAAGCTCTCTCAACTCAGTACTGGCATAACCAGTCAGGAGGAGAAGGAAACCACACTCACTACAATTCCAGTCTCACATAGACCTACCACGACAGCAAACCAAACACATAATCACACAAAAACATACTCGAGGCTCTAAATAAAGATCTGCCGAAGCAGCAGAGACCTCCAAAGCAGACACCCAAGCAGCCGCTACCCCAAAACAAAACACGTGCAACACATATCTCACAAAGCCAGTGTGCCAAACAGTCACAGCCCTTAAGATTAAACAACACACCTGATACACTTGTAATAGGTGACTCTATCGTCAGGCACACTGACGTCCCGCTCACCAGGCTGAACAAGGAGAGGGTCACGGTGAGCAGCCTGTCGGGTGCTAGGATCCGCCACATAACACAAGCACTCAGGTCACTCCAAGGCAAGTACAAATATGACTCAGTCATTGTCCATGCTGGTGTGAATGACCTGAGACGGGTATACTACTAATGCCCGAAACGACGATTTCCCGACAGAAAACTCCCCGACGCCAGATGACCGACAGGTAAGTGTACCGACAGGGTGATTTGCCGACAGCGGAAAGACCGACAAGGGAATGTGCGATCGCGACGCGGTAAGTGTGCGATGGTGACGGAGTTAGGAGCGGTCAGGTAAGTGCTCGAGATTGTGGGATGTCGGGTTAGGCTGTGGGAAAGGTGAGTGTGTGTTCATGTCGGAGGTATGGTTCGGGTAAGGTAAGTGTGTGCTAGTGAGGGACTGTAGTTTAGGGACGGGTTAAGTGAGTTAGGGTTAGGGTGCAGGTAGGTGAAGTGTGCGTTAGTGTCGGAGCTTGGGCTAGGGGTGGGTTAAGTGAGTTAGGGTTAGGGTGCAGGTAGGTGATGTGTGCTAGTGTCGGAGCTTGGGCTAGGGTGGGTTAAGTGAGTTAGGGTTAGGGTGCAGGTAGGTGATGTGTGCGTTAGTGTCGGAGCTTGGGCTAGGGGTGGGTTAAGTGAGTTAGGGTTAGGGTGCAGGTAGGTGAAGTGTGCGATAGTGTCGGACCTTAGGGTTAGGGTTTGGGTCAGGGCTAGTGTGTATGCTATGTAGTGTCGCGTGTTGTTTACGTTCCGTGTGTCGGTGTAATGGTGTTCGGTGTAATGGTGTTCAGTGTTTTGCGTTGTCGGGTTTGTGTGATGTCGGTCATCTGGCGTCGGGGAGTTTTCTGTCGGGGAATCGTCGTGTCGGTAATTAGTAGTAGACCCCCTGAGACGTACCTCCCTGGACTACATGAAAAGAGACATAAAGGAGCTCTCTGAGCATGTAGCCCAGGCCGGTATGACCCTGACCTTGAGTAGCATCTTACCCTCACCAAGAATGATGCCACAATATGAAGACAAGATGATCAATTTCAACAATTGGCTTAAGTACTGGTGTCATTCAAAGGGGATCCAATGCCTGTCAGCTTGGGATGATATGCTCGACAAGCCACGATGCTTCGCTAGGGACGGCTTGCACCTGTCACCCCTGGGCTTTCGGATATTGGCAAAGGCTCTTGCTACCCCATAGTGCCTTTTTAGGCAAGGCTCAAAAGACAAACCCACCTCCATAGGTATCACAAGGGATAAGAAACTAAGAGTAATGCTACTCAATGCCAGAAGTCTAAACCTCAAGATGCACGCACTCGAAACTCTCCTTAGCATGGAGAACATCGATATCTGTGCAGTAACAGAAACCTGGTTCAGGGCTCCGAGAGCACCCCAGCACTACCAGGTTATACCTCATACCATGCTTTTCGCACCAAAACTTGGACCGAACCACAAAAGGAGGGGGAGTATCGATATTCATCAAAGATACCCACACCTCCAGGTTGGTGGCAAAGCACGAAGCATCAGAGACTATCCATGTGCAACTAACAGTGGGTAAAACTGCCTTCCAGTTTATAGCCTGCTACAGACCACCCTCCCAAACCAAGGAACCCCACTCGGCCTTCCTGAGAACACTGGAAAATATGAAGGTCTCTCCAAACACCATTATATTGGGCGACTTCAACTACCCAAACATAGACTGGGAGCATTACTCTAGTTCCAACACCCTAGCCCAAAGGTTCCTAGAATTTATAAACTCAAATGCTATGGAACAACTTGTTACCACTCCCACAAGAGGGGAAAACATACTGGACCTGATCATCACCAACATGGGGACTCTATGCTCAAGACCAGAAGTGTATCCCTCACTGGTAAGATCAGACCATAAACTAATCTCACTGGATATCCACATCCCGACCCCACCCCCTGCCCAGAAAACCACAGTGAAAAACTTCTCTAAAGCAAATTTTACACTCCTCAAAACTGAGGTGGAATCCTTCAAAGCCCCCGGGCCTGTGGAAAATACGGCCCAGACCGCAGAATCCTTTATAAACGCATTCTATGAACACCTTCAGGAATACATGGATCATGCGATCCCAAATAAAACCAAGACCCAATCCTCCAAACGCAGACGTCCTGTCTGGTGGACCCCAGCCATAAACAAACTATACAATAGAAGGAGGAAGCTACTAAATGATAAAGCAAAATCCCAAAAAGGGAAGGCATCACTGATCGGTATTAGCAAAAAACTACGGGCACACATAAAATTGTCTAAGGCCAGCTTCGAGAGAAAAATTGCACAGGACACTAAGGATAATCACAAGGCTTTCTTTAGTTATGTTAGGAACCTGGGTGGTAATTCCCAGATATGCTCAGAATTAGTCCAAAATGACAAAAAATGCACCGAACCCACAGACATTGCCAACATCCTAGCTGACAGGTTCAGCGCAAACTTCTCCCGGTCTCCGCCTGAAAAGGGCAAATATCTATCCCAGCAGAGTGCTGCCCCTGACATCTCAGATGCTCAGGTAAGAGCCGCCCTATCCAAAGCAAAAACACAGCATCAATGGGACCAGATGGTGTCCCGGGCTGCATCCTACATGAACTCAAAGAAGAGCTAAACCCAAACATAAAACTACTGTTCAATCTCAGCCTTACTACAGGATATGTGCCCAAAGAGTGGCGACAGCAACAGTGGTCCCTCTCCATAAAGGTGGTGCCTCAACGGATCCTGGAAACTATCGCCCCATAAGCCTGACTAGCTTGGTCTGCAAAGCTATGGAAAGGATCATCATGGACCTCATAAATAAAGATATTGGGGACCTACAAACACTGGATCCTACCCAGTTCGGCTTTGTTAAGGGCAGATCCTGCCTCTTAAACCTGGTTGATTTCTTTGAAACAGTCACCAAGGCCATTGACGAGGGAAGGTGGTCCACACAGCCTACCTGGACCTCGCAAAAGCCTTCGATACAATACCCCACTCGGGCATTATAGATAAGCTCACCAGCTTAAATATAAACCCCTATGTCACTAGATGGATTGCAAACTGGCTCAAGGACAGAACCCACATGGTTAGAATTGCTGGAGCCATGTCAGACTCCAAACCAGTTACAAGTGGTGTCCCACAAGGCTCAGTCCTGGGACCTCTCTTGTTCGGTATATATTTCTCGGAGGTACAGGCCAACACGGAAGGACTGTGGCTGACCAAGTTTGCAGATGACTGCAAACTGGGCGCCATAATCGACTCTCCAGCCGACACAAGCATCCTCCAAAAGGGCCTCATAGAAACAGACAACTGGTGCCAGAGCCACGGCCTCAAGCTAAATGCCAAAAGTGTATAGTCATCCCCTTTGGCAAAAACAAAGTGCCCACAAATTACCACATAGGTGGAAATCCATTAAGTACAGAAGAAGTAATTAGGGACCTGGGGACCCAAGTTGATAGCAATCTCTCATTTGACAACCACGTGGCCAAAGTGGTTAGAAAAACATTTTATATAGCCCACCTAATCATGAAGGGATTCACATCTAGATCAGGGGAGGTCATCGTGCCTCTTTACTCATCCCTCATCAGGCCCATAATTGAGTACAGTGCCCCTTTTGGGATGTACCTTACCAGACACCTGCAGCAACTGGAAAGATCCCAAAAGTACCTCACCATGAGGATCAAAGGGCTCAAACAGATGCCATATGCTGCCCGGTTAAAGAAACTCCAGCTCTACTCAGTGGCATACCGCCTGTTCAGAGGCGATCTGTGCCTGACGTATAAAGCCATGTCCAACCTGGAATTTATGGACATGCTGCACCTCAGAAAATCCAAATCCCATCGAGCTACGCGCTCGAGAGACTTGAACCTCAGCACTGAAATAAATAGGACATGCTGGAGGGACAGATTCATAACCCAGAGGCTCTCTTCACTCTGGAATAAAATCCCAGTCCAGGTTAGGCAGAGTCCCTCATTGACTCTCTTCAAGAGGAATCTTGATAAGTGGATGGGAGATCATAGGTTTACCCCGGGTATCACTTCTGTGTCACTGTTAGATAGAGGCACAGTATACTAAACTCGAAAAAGGGCATAGCAAAATAAATTTAAAATGGGTGGCGAAAGCCAAACACATTCTGGCTAGGCTTATAAATGGCCTAGGGCAGATAGCCTAGTATGAACCTATGAACCTATGATGTCTCATTTGGAGACATCTTTGAGATCCTGAAACAAAGAGGTGGATGGAAGCCCAGCCACCCTTTGTCCGAAGAATCTATACTCCTGGAGGCATTTGGTACCAGCCCATCTACCTCTTGGGCAGTCCCGCCCACTGATGAGCTCGATTTGGTCTCTCAGAGGGCATAGAAGGATCCTGACATCATTGAGCCCATCCCCAGGAAGCCCGACAAAATTATGACTCCCCCAGAAGATAGACAATTTTGGTACAAAGGTGTGCCTGTGGATGCCATGGTCATGGTGGTGGCCACTAAGAAGGAACTGGCAGAAGAAAGTTCCTCTGTTCATCCCCCCAACAAGGAGTAGCAGGCTATGGACAGATTTGGGAAGCATGTCTGTGCTTCAGCGACCTTTGCTTTAAGGTCTCTGAACTATCTGGCACATTTCACAAGACTACAGAGGGACCTGATTAAGAAACTGTTAGACACCCTCTCATGAACCATTGCTGAAGAGGTGAAGACATAAATCACTTCTCAGTTGGCTACCCTACAGTACATAGCCAACTCTTCCTTGAGGCTCACTTCTAAGGTAGCAGAATGAACCTCAAGGGGCAATGGGTTCAGGTGTTTCCATTAGGAGACATGCCTGGATGTGTTTGTGTGATTTTGCAGAGCCCTTAAAATCTTCATTCATCAATGCTCCATTTGACGGCATGCCACGTTTTGGTCCCAAGGTAAAAGATACATTGCCCAGGTGTGAGAAGGATGGAAAGACCCTTTCTGCCATGGGCATACATTTTTCCACCCCTCAAAATCCTTTTCAAGGAATCATCGAGGTGGTGGCAAAATGTGGTTCATGAAATCTCAAGGTGCTTTCCAGGGCACACATGGAGGAGATTCCCTCTGGGGCAGAGGGGGAACTCTAATGGTAGAGGCCACTCTTGCAGCAGAGGTGGCCTGCAGTACCAAGGGTCCAGAGATTCATTCTTTTACAAACCCTTCCAGAAATCCTGAAAGGAGGCCCAATTTCCACCTCTGGAGGCAGTCAGGGGTTGCTTGTTCCTGCACCTGAGAGCCTGGTTAGAAATAACAACAGATACTTGGGTGCAGAGGATCACTTCCGGAGGTTAGATAATACCATTTTCCCTTTGTTGTCCCAATTAAAAAAAAAATCCCCGATGTTCAGCCCAGTCAGAGGGAAAAAGCAGCAATTCAACAAAAGAGTCATCCAACACCCCCCCCCCAGACCAGATAGAATCTGGAACTTAGTCAAGGTTCTTTTTAGTGCCAAAAAAACAGGGGACTGGAAACCAATTCTGGATCTCAGCATCTTAAACAAATCTGTTTGAAAGACCAAGTTCCAGATGGTCACTGTTCACTCCATTCTCCTGTTTTTGGAGAAGGATGATTGGATGTGCTTGGTAGACCTTCAGGATGCATACTATCAAATAAAAATGAATAGGTGGTCCAGAAGGTTCTTATGTTCTGGCTGGGAGCCAGTCATTACCAGTTCAGAGTTCTGCCATTTGGTTTCACCACAGCTCCAGGGTGTTTACCAAATGCATAGCAGTAGTAGCAGCTCACTTGAGACTGCAGGGATTCTGGGTGTTTCCATACTTAGACGACTGGTTCACATCCTCCCTGACCAGGCATCAGCTCATCATAGCAAGAGAAAAGGTGATCCAAACTTGTACTCTAATAAGAATAACTATATATTACAAAAAATCTCAACTAGAAACAAGTCAAACTCTAGAGTTCATAAGGGCACTACCTGACACAAAATTATCAATAGCCTCACTTCCCCTCTCCAGAGTTCAGACAATTAGAACACAGGTGAAAAAGATAGTTTCCAGTACCAGAGTTTCAGCCCACTTTGTCCTTCAAGCTCTGGGATCAATGGTGGCAGCAATAACATTAGTGCCTTTGGCCAGATTTCACACAAGAATCATTCAATGGATGCTGGCCTCATAATGGTCAGTTCTTCATCTCCCCCTATCTGTCCTGATACAAATCACCAACATATGCAAAAGGGATCTTATCTAGTGGATTCAATCAAATCAGGTTTTACAAGGCCATTTATTTGTCCCCTCTCAGCCCAAGGCCATACTGACCATGGATGCTGCCCAGTTGGAATGCGGAGGCATTACCTAGGGAAGACGGTCCAAGGCACATGATCCCCCGAACAGGCAAATTTGCATATCAGCATTCTAGAATTGAGAGCAGTGCTTTTAGCATTGCAAGTCTTTCAGGATACTCTCCCTTCAGGAACAATTGCAATATAGACAACATGTCAGTGGTTTGGTATGTCAACAAACAAAGATAAACCAAATCATATCTCCAATGTTGAGAAGAGCCCAGGGTATGACAATGGGCAATATCTTTCAACTGCTTTCTTATAGCAATGCACATTCTGCAGAAGTCCTGTGTGCTAGAGGACAAGTTGAGTAGGTACATTCTACAATCTCATGAATTCTTTCTCAATCAGACAGTAGTAGAAATAATTTTCCACCAAGTGGGCCGCCATACTGTGATCTCTTTGCATCCCCCCTGAACAACAAATGCAGCAGCTCCTTTTCCCTAATCCCCCCACAGGGAGAATCACTGAAGGATGCTCTCCTTCACAATTGGACCCCTGGTCTGCTTTATGCATATCCCTCAATTCCTTTTTTCCCAAAGTTTCTACAGAGAGACACCAGGTTGAAGGGCAAAGTCATCTTCATTGTACCCTTTTTGACTCAACAGATTTGGTTCCCCTTCCTGTGGCCTCCTTTGATTGATTGACCCTGGATCCTGGAGCGATCTCCAGATCTGCTGTCTCACCTGACAGGCATGATACATCCAGACCTCCCGAGCCTCAGGTTAGCAGGTTGGTTTCTCCATTTCCAGTAATAGCCAGACAACCTATGCTCTCATCCCGTCTGTCAGATTTTGTTATCTTCCCTCAAACCATCTACAAGGAAACTTTATGCTAGCAAATGGAAAAGATTTGTGCACTGGGCACTTCAAAATAATATGGACCCCTTTTCTGCACCAGTTCATACTATCCTAGAGTTCTTGACGTTGCTTTTTAATCAAAGGGCCAGTTCTTCAACAGTAAAGGTTTAATTAGCAGCAATTTCCATATTGGTCTTGATGGCTCTTCACTTGCTTCCCATAAACTTTGTAAAACATTTCTATGAGGCACACATCTGTTAAGACACCACTCCCCCCCCCCCCCATTAAAGACCCTGCTCCGTCATGGGACTTAACTCTGGTACTGCAAGCTCTAGCCCTTCTTCCCTTCAAACCTGCACATAATTCTGATCTCAAATTTCTTTCTTGGAGAACTTTGTTTTTGGAGGCCATTAATTCTGCCAGATAATTGTAGCTGGGGACTCTGTCCCATCAGTTGAGGACAGAATGAAAATTGACATCAGATAAAGAAGTTATGTACTTACCATACCATTGCATCTGTGTTGTCCATTTTCATTGTTCCTCAACTCCCCACCCACCGACCCCCAACCTTAACTTTTCTGGAAGAATGGGTTGATAGAGTGAGTTTTGGGGGTCTACTCCTTCCATTGTAAAGCTCCAGATGTAGCTTTGTTTACCTTTTCTGCTATATATTCCATAAGATTCTTTACATAAGAGTAATTTTTATTTTTCTGCTATAGTCTGTAAACAACATCTGGGGTAATGGGGGTTGGTGCATTCTGGACAAGGGAGAAGCTCAAGAGCTCAAGGTTGCCACAAGCTGTTACATCGGCCAAGTGAGATTCAAGGGCTCTGATCCGTACCCATCAGTTGAGGAAAAATGAAAATAATAATGCAGATGGAATGTTATGGTAAGTACATAACTTCTTTTTTCTGAGGTTGAAGTTTTATTATTTTTGGGGGTGGGGTAAGCGTTTAAAGTGCTTTTTAAAATGATTTTATGGGGAAAAGTTATTTTTTTCACTATTCACCTATTTTACCAGCTACTGCTGACAGGTGTCTGCGGAATCAGGGATCTTTATTGGGTTAATCATAGAACAAGTTACCAGTTCCTTTGTTCTCTCTTGATCCAGCCACTAACAGCAAAAAAAAAAAAAAAAAAAAGCCTTTGCCACCATAGCAGGCTGATAAAGTGCCTAAGTTGCAGATAGGTGACTCTGCTGCAGTCATTTCTGGTTTCTCAGACAATTCATCTTTTTCCCTGGCTTCCTGTGGTATAGCCCCTACAGCCATCATGGACTGTGGGTTAGAGCTGGGCAACTGGTGGGTTTAAAGATTAGTCCTCTGTGGCTGTTGGAGTGCCCCTTCGCAGGCAAGATAGAGCAACTCTTGTCGCTCCTGGAGAAAGGGCAAGGAATACCATTCTGCATGACCAGAATGCTATTCCTATCCCTAGGGAGGTCTTTCCTGGCAAAAGTGGGCCTGTTTCTACAGAAACTCCTGTCAAAAATAAGCAAAAACAGTTACTTTGGACAGGAGTGATTTACTGAGTTTAGCTCAGGGTTTAGTTTGGAGTCTTGACCCTTCCAGTTCTGCTGGTTCGGATAAAATGAAACAAGATTCTTCGTCTTCTGAAAAGGTTCAAGTTTATGAAACGCAAAATAATTGTAAAGGGACAGATTCTATTTTGTCTCCTCAAATTTCTGATTCAGATTCTGAAGAGGGTGTGGCTTCTCTATCTCTGAAAATATTTCCAGAATGAATCAGTTGTTTCGGTGGAGACATTCCAAAATCCCTAAAGAAGTACTATGATTTATTACAACTGGATTTTCTGGAACCACCTCCAATTCCTCCTCCTCTTTCTGCATTGGAGGATATTTTTGTCACAGCCTGTAACTTGCCACATAGCCAGGCTGCAGTCCCCTAGAAAGCAGATACATTAGATAAAGTTCCACAGTCTTACATTTTTATACACTCATTCCAGATCAGACCTATTAGCTACTGCTTTACTGAACCAACTACTGCTAAACATTTGGTTAATAGCTGTCCCTCTTCTTCTGACAAAGATGGGAAAACTTTTTATAGATTTGAGAAAAAATGTGTTCTGCAAACTTATTTTTAGAATTCTCAACTGTTAAGCTCAGGTGTTAAAGTGTATCCTTGCCTGTTGTGAGAATATGAGGAATGTTTTAGTAACAGATCTGAAGTAGGAACTTCATTTGTCAGCAACCTTTGGGATATGGATCCGATCTCGGATCCGAGCCGGCAACTTTTACCACAGCATAGATCCGAGCTCCTAGCTCCTCCCTTTACCCATAATCCCCTGCCAACCCTAACTGACCTCAGATCTAGTTTGCCACGCTTCAAGCCTACAAGCTGGATTTCGAGCTCCTGGCAATTCAGAGTATTTGTGAGAAAAAAACTTAAATTTTTTTGTACTTTTCTTGTGTGATTGTGTAAGTTTGTTTAGGTTCCCTCTTAAATAACTTTTTTTGTAAAATTTTTCCTCCCTACCCTCGCTGGTTCGTAGTGTGTGTTTGTAGTGTGTGTAGGGGCCTAGTGAGTGTGTTTTTCCGTTCAACATGTCGGAGGCCCCTAAAGCCATCTTTTCAAAATGCACCGAGTGTGGCCATAAGCTTTCACCGGCGGATGGCCACACCCGGTGCGTTAGGTGCCTTGGGGTTGAATACCTCTCCTCGGGATGCACGATTTGTGCAGCGTTCAACCCCAGGGCACTTAAGGACCGGAGGTCGAAGCTGATTCTGGCGGGCCTTTTGCCCCCGGACTCGGCTCCGGCCTCCGGTCCTTCGGTGGCCGCTACCCAGCCCTTGGTGGTAGCCACCCCTGCCTCCCTTCCTCCGGTCGGGACTCAACCTCCCGGTTTGGCTCCGGAGGAGAGGGAGGCCGGAAAAACCAAAAGGAAGGAGAAGCACCATAAGCGGCGGGCCGAGGACTCTTCCTTGGCCCCGCCTGCCAAGTGGGCTTGTCCATCCAGGGTTTCTGGATCGCCTCCTCCTCGGCTTTGGTCCCCTTGTTTTTCACCGGGACCTGGGGAGGAGGCAACCCGGTCCCCGTCGAGGTCATCGAGGCGTAACTCTAGGTCTGCCTCGGTGGCCTCGTCGAGGTCCACATTTAGTATGTCAGATGCAGACATGGACCGGATGATGAGGAGGTTCATCCAGGCCCAGCTGCAGATGGGATTGCTCTTGCCTCCCCCCCCCTCGGGGGGGAGCTCGACCCCATTTTTTGCCCCAATTGCTCCTTCTCCATCCCGCTTCCCTGGTTCGGAGCATTCGGAGCCGAGCCGCGTCAGATCCGGGGGTGTGTCGGAGCCAACAGTACTAGTTACTTCCACTCCGACTGGTCCCTCGAGTTTGCCGGATCCGACCTCTCGGAGCTGTGGGCGGAGCTTCGGATCCAAGGGACTTTGTGTGACTTCGGCTCCGTCCCGGTCGGAGCACACGGGTCCTTCGGATCCGAGGGTCTCAGCCCCGGATCCGGTCCCCGCTTCGGATCCGAGTGGGAGCCGACTCTCAGAGCCTATTGAGAGTAGCTCCCCCTCGGCTTTTGCGGTGGTGGAGAGGGCACTGTTGAGTGCATCCGGACCCCCGGTCCTGGCTTCGGCTCCTCCCTGCACTCCCTCTCAGCTGGTCCGGGCTCCCATCACCCGGCCTTCGGGACAGCCTGCTTCAGCGTCTCTGGGTGTTCCTGCGGAACGTGATATTGCTGGTGAGTCTTCCTCGGACAGCCCCCCCCCGAAGAGGTCCCTCACAAAGCCAAGTGTAAAAGGAGGCACATGGACTCCCCTGAGTCCCTTACCGAAGATACGGATTTAGATGAAGGGGAAGGCTCCCCAAGGTCACCCCCCGAGGATGTCTCCTTTGGAGACATCATGGAGATGCTCAGGATTGGGGGGGGTGGTCTGCCCCCAAGGCTTCCTCCGATGAGTCCGTATTCCTAGAGGCGTTTGAAGCAGGGCCATCTACCTCTTGGGTGTCCCCTCCCCCCGACCCCCTGGTGGACCTTATTTCCACCAGGGCTTGGAAGGAGCCAGACACTGTAGAGCCAGTCCCCAAGCACCCAGATAGGATCCTGAATCCCCCTGCTGAAAGAACCCACTGGAGCAGAGGTCCCCCCGTGGATGCCATGTTGGTGGTGGCGGCCACCAAGAGAGAGCTGGCTCAGGAGAGCTCTGCGGTCCACCCGCCGAGTAAGGACTCTTGAGCGATGGACCACCTGGGGAAGCGGGTCTTTAGTTCAGCAACCTACTCCATGAGAGCGCTGAACTATATGGCACACGTCATCCGGATGCAGCGGGATCTAATAAAAGAATACGCTGCATCCCCCCCGGAGTCCATGTTGGAAGGAGACAAGCATCTGTACTCCTCCCGAATGTCTACTCTACGTTCAGTTTCTAACACCTCTATGTGGCTCTTGTCACACGCCACTGAAGGAGCCGCTAGAGCCGGCGGAGCCGGCCTGGTAATCAGGCATCAGGCCTGGCTCCAACACTGTGACTTCTCGGAACCCTTTAAGGCGTCATTCGCGAATGCCCCCTTTGATGGTTCGGCACTTTTTGGCAAAACCGTTCGCGACACTTTAGTCCAGAGCGAGAAAGACGGGAAGACGTTGTCTGCTGTCGGAGTCCGCTTCTCTGCTCCCCAGAGGTCCTTTTCTAAGAACCAAAAGGGTCAGAAGAAGATGTGGTTCCGAAAATCGCATCAGTCCCAGTCTGCTCCGGACAACCAGTCATCTCTTGGCAGAGGAGGACAGGGAGGATGCTGCCCAAGAGGCAGAGGGGGTCCCAGAAACTTTGGGTCCAGGGAACAATTCTCTGAGAGGCCCACGCAGAACCCCTGAGGGGTTGCCTGGCTGCTCCACTCTGGAGGCAGTCGGGGGGCGTCTTTCGAAGCACCTAGCAATGTGTGAGTCCATAACAACAGATCGCTGGGTGCTTCGCATCATATCCAGAGGTTACCAAATTCCCTTTATTGTAACCCCCAAAATCAAAAGCCTCCCCGACGTACCACCCAATCAGAGGGAGGCAGCTGCTACAGAAATTCAGCAGCTTTTGCAAAAAAGAGCCATCCAACCCGTCCCCCCAGATCAGTTCAGATCGGGGTTTTACTCCAGGTTCTTTCTGGTGCCAAAAAAAAGATGGGGGACTTGAGACCCATTCTTGATCTCTCTCTCCTGAACTTGGAAGTACCCAAAGAAAAGTTCCGAATGGTCACCTTACAATCTATTCTCCCCCTATTACGGGAGAACGATTGGATGTGCTCGATAGACCTCAAGGATGCGTACTACCACATCCTAGTGGACAGACGCTCCAGGAGGTTCCTCCGCTTCCGGCTGCGAGCCAGTCACTTTCAGTTCAGGGCCCTTCCCTTCGGTCTCACCTCAGCCCCCAGGGTGTTCACCAAAGTCTTGGCGGTCATAGCGGCCCACCTGAGGCTTCAGGGAATTCAGGTCTTTCCGTACCTGGACGACTGGCTCCTCATCGCCCCAACAAGGCATCTGCTCTGTTCAGGCAGGGATTACTTCCTCGACCTTGCTCCACATGTAGGGTTAACTATCAACTTGACCAAAGCCTCTCTAGTCCCCTCACAAGTAATAGATTTTATAGGGGCGAGATTGGATTCCAGGATAATGCTTGCCTTCTTAACTCCCGATCGGCTTCAGAACCTGAGGTTGCATGTCAAGGCCATTCTCATTCTTCCTGCTCCACCTGCGGAATTAATCCTGAGGGCTCTAGGGTCCATGGCGGCAGCTATTCCTCTACTGCCCCTAGCCCGCCTAAATATGAGGGTCCTGCAGTGGACCCTCCAAGTACAATGGTCCCTGTCTCGCAACCCCCTGTCCCATCCTATTCCCCTAAGCAGGACTTGCAGAGGGTCGCTCATGTGGTGGCTCCGGTCCCCGAGTCTCCACACGGGACGACCATTTTCGATGCCTTCCCCCGTCGCCACATTGACCACGGACGCCTCTCACCTGGGGTGGGGGGGCACTATTCAGGCAGAATGGTCCAAGGCACGTGGAACGACACAGAGACCTCTTTGCATATCAATGTCCTAGAGATGAGGGCGGTGCTTTTGACATTGCAGGCACTTCACAGCCTTCTACTGATTGGGACAATTGCAGTACAAACGGACAACATGTCAGTTGTCTGGTACATCAACAAACAGGGGGGAACCAGGTCTTATCCCCTTTGTCGCGAGGACATGAGAGTGTGGGAATGGGCGATTTCCACCAACCGCTTTCTTAAACGCACATTCCGGGACGGTCCAACATCCTAGCAGACAGGCTCAGTCATTTGATTCTGACTCCGTACGAATGGTCTCTCAATCCTCTAGTAGCGAAACAAATATTTGCCCTATGGGGGCAACCCTGTTGCGATCTTTTTGCCTCTCCTTCAAATACCAAATGCAACAGTTACTTTGCTCTAATCCCCCCTCAGGGGGAATCCCCGAGAGACTCTCTAGTACATGCTTGGCCTCCCGGTCTCCTTTACGCTTATCCTCCTTTGCCCATGATGCTGAAACTCCTACAGAAAGCCAGTCGGCCAGGGAGCAAAATGATCCTCATTGCCCCATTCTGGCCTCGTCAAACATGGTTCCCGTACCTGTGGTCTCACCTAATTCATCCGCCATGGATTCTGGATCCACTCCCGGATCTCATTACCCACCCTCTGGGTCTCCCGGCCCCCAACCTGGTCAACCTTAAGCTGACGGCTTGGTTGCTCCAGTTCCACTCCTGATTAGGACTCCCAGAATCTCCTCACCAGTCAAAGCCATCCTAGTAGCAGCACATAAACCTTCCACCAGAAGAGTCTATAGAAGCAAGTGGAAACGTTTCTCCATCTGGGCAGAGCACCATCACTTGGATCCTTTCACGGCGCCTCTCACGTCGGTTTTGGAGTTCTTAACTACCCTTTTTCATCAAGGGGCTAGCTGCTCTACAGTCAAGGTACAACTGGCAGCGATTTCGCATTATCATGTAGGGCATGAATCAGGCCCTCTGATGACTTCTAAGCTTTGTAAAGCTTTCCTCAAGGGTACCTTCCTTCTCAGACCTCCAGTCAGGGAGGTAGTACCCCCATGGGATTTGTCTTTGGCTCTCCAAGCCTTGACTAGCCCCCCTTTCGAGCCGGTGGCCACGGTTGATCTTAAATATCTCTCTTGGAAAACGGACTTCTTAGTGGCCATTACTTCAGCTAAAAGGGTCTCTGAACTTCAGGCTCTATGTGTTAAGCCGCCGTATTTATCCTTCCATCCAGATAGAGTTTACCTCAGGATCAATCCGTCCTTTCTACCTAAGGTGTCTTCGGAAGCTAATATTAATCAATCTATTAATCTTCCCGTGTTCTTTCTCCATTACCAGAACAAAGGAGAATATAAACTGCATTCCTTGGATGTGCACAGGCAATTACGTTTTTATACTCATCGAACTGCTGGTCATAGGCAATCTGACCAGTTGTTTGTCTCCTTTGCCAAAACAAGTTTAGGCAAGTCAATTTCTAAAGTTACACTATCACGGTGGATAGCTAATTGTATCCTCTTAGCATATCAGAGTTCGGGAAGGCCTCCACCTCAGGGAGTCCAAGCTCATTCTACTAGGGCCGTCGCTGCTTCGGCGGCTTTTAAATCTAGGGTCCCCTTAGATGATATTTGTTCCGCAGCCACTTGGGCCTCATCTCATACCTTTATCAGCCATTACAAACTGGATGTTGTCTCCAGAGGAAGGGCGTCCTTTGGCTCTGCAGTGCTCCAGAATGTTCTTCCATGAAGGCCACCCAGGATTCAGGTAGCTGGGGACTCTGTCCCAAAGGTTGCTGACAAATGAAGTTCCTACTTCAGATTTAGAAGTTATGTACTCACCATAACATTCCATCTGAGTAGGTATCTTCATTTGTCTGCAACCATCCCCCCCTCCTTCCCCCTGACCTATAGGATCTGTCTTGGATTAGCCCTTTCCGGGGCACATTAACATTGCTTATATCGGGCAAACTTGATCTGAGGTCAGTTAGGGTTGGCAGGGGATTATGGGTAAAGGGAGGAGCTAGGAGCTCGGATCTATGCTGTGGTAAAAGTTGCCGGCTCGGATCCGAGATCGGATCCGTATCCCAAAGGTTGCAGACAAATGAAGATACCTACTCAGATGGAACGTTATGGTGAGTACATAACTTCTAATTTCCTTTACTGAGGAAAAATCTGCCTAGTGTAATCTGGTTGCTTCTGTGTTTCAAGTGACTTCTCACTGTTTGGAATGTGCTTGGATTCTGGATTCCAGGCTTGCTGCCACAGGAACTTTTCTGAGGAGGTTTGCTTGTTTTCATTCTGAAAACCTTCCAGAACTAAATTTTGGTCCAACTGCTTCAGAAATCCTTAAAGTGTGATGAGAGGTAAGCTGGTTCAAGGTATATTATTAACATAGGTAGGAATGCTAAAAATGTAAGTGTTAGAATATATTTTCTATAGTAAAATTATTTCATACATTATTTCTAAGCAAGTTCCACCAGCTAGGCTTGTGTTTTGAGACATGGTGCTGCAACTCTGTTACAGGTTTAGATAAGGAGATGCAGCTTTGCCTTGTTATAGACAAATGTTATTGAACATTTCTTTCCTAGGAAAAGTTAGACACATGGACACTCTGCCATTATGTTTTATCCTTGCTTTTATTGCAAGTTCTGTAATGAATTTGGTGTTGTTTATTTAAAGGAAAATTATTGGTGAAATCATGAGAATCTGCTCATAGTTATGAGAACATTCCAGAATGTAACTGAGCAAGCAGTAGATGATAATTGTATTATTTTTTTCTGCCAGTTTAGATTATGTCAATTATAATTGAAAAGAATATTCTAGAAGGTACAACTTAAGCTAGCCAGTGCTTTGTTTCATATGTTTAAGTTTGTCTCTGTAGTCTACCATGTTAGATTAATTTCTTTTGTAATCTCCGTAGCTGTCAATACTATTCTAGAGAATAAAGCTTATTGCCATAAATTTATGTCAAAGTGGTTTTACTGCAGACAGGACAGGACTATTAAGTTTAACAAATATCTCAGATTTTCCAGCTTTCATTCTCCAGGTTTGCCAAGGGATTTATTGCTACCCCTACAACCCAAATGGCTCAAGGGTAGGACACATGTTGCTATAGTGGGGGAATCTACATCCAGCTAGAAGCCAGTCACCAGTGGAGTACCACATGGCTCAGTGCTGGGCTCCCTCCTGTTTGGGATATACTTCTCAGATGTCAGGGCAAATGTATATGGTCTTTGGGTGACCTTGTTTGCTGAAGACTGTAAGTTGGAGGCAATCATTGACTCTCCAGATGATGTTGATATCCTATAGAAAGGTCTGCCATAGACTAATGATTAGAGTCAGAGCCAAGGCTTCAAGCTAAATGCAAAGAAGTGCATAATAATACCCTTTGGAAATTCACATAACTCTGCAAATTCCAACATTGATAGCAGCCCCCCCCCCCCCCCCGAAGAGTGGACCCAGTGGTACTCAGATAGTTAGTAATCTGAACTTTGACTACCATGTGTCCACAGTGGTGAGGAAATCCTTCTATGTGGCTCAGCTTATAAGTAAGAGCACAATGTCCACATCCAAGGATGTCATAGTACCACTGTACTTGGCCCTCATCAGACCAATAATTGAGTACAGTGCACCCTTTCGCATATACCTTACCAGGCACCAGCAACAATTGGAGTGTCCTCAGATGTTTCTCACCAAATAATTACAGGGTATAACCAACATGTCATATGTGTCTTATGCTGACTAATTAAAAACAGTATCACTATATTCAGTGTCCTACTGATTACTTGAAGAAGAAGAAGTACTTCTATGGGCCACAATCAATATTACACTTCAGACATACATTTTAGGGGATGTGAACACAAAATCAATTCCAAAACTCCCTCCATTTCTATCAGTCTATTTAACTTCACACAACTTATATGTGACATCACCAGACCCAATAAAAACAATCCCCCAGGGTCCATTCTTGACTGGATGCTTGCCTCCCACCCAAATAAAATCTCACACTCAGGCACCCTACCAAACTCCATGAGTGACCACTTGCCAGCCTTCATCTATAGAGCAACCCCCTCCACTCCTCACCTTCACCACTACATCCATACTCGAAACCTCACTAACTTTAACCCCACAACTTTTTCCAACTCCCTCAAACACACAAACTGCGACAGCCTAAAGACTCTTCTTCTAGACAACGCCATAGACTTCTTTCACTCAACCTTCTTAAATACCCTGAACTCCCAAGCCCCACCTAGAAAAAAATGTATAAAACCCAATTCTGCCCCATGGCTAACTAAAGAGACTAAAACACTTATGCAACAAAGATACAAGGCCTAGAAACTCTATCACCACAATAAAGACCCTGACACCCTTCTGAAATATAAGCAACTCCGCAACCTAGCCAAAAAACAGATTATAAAAGATAAAAAATCCTACTATACCAAACTCCAGGCTAATCATTCCAAAAACCCTAAACAATTTTGGAACTCCATCAACTCTCTTCTAAACCCAGGGACCAAACACCAGCAAAACTGACCTAGAAATAGCCACTCTATTCAACTCCTTTACCAACTCTATAGCAGAACTCACCAAGATCTTCCCAAATAATGACCCCTCCCCCACCCTCAAAACCTCCTCCCTAACCTCTACCAAACCTTCCATCTCCAGCAATCCTCCTACATTTCAACTCAAACCCATATCTAACACTTACATAAAAAACTTCTCTCCAAACTCAAGCCATGCTCCAACGCCCCTGACAATATCCCCTCACTATTCCTAAAACTAGCAGCTGATGGTATTGCAATCCCTATCAGCATTCTCATTAACAGATCCATTCAGGAATCCTATGTTCCCAAACTATGGCACTCTACCTTTATCCTACCCCTCCACAAAGGAGGCAAAAATAACAACATCTCAAACTTCCGACCTATAGCCATTCTCTCGCCAATCTCAAAAATTCTTGAAAAATGCATCCATCTCCAGCTCATGCCTTTCTTTACCAGTAATCAACTGTTCACCCCTACACAACACGGTTTCCGCCCTGGCCACAGTACAATAACTGCTCTTCTTGCTTACCAAGACATAGTAAACCACGCCCGTGACTCTGGAGAAATTGTATCTACAGTCCTCCTCGATCTCTCCAAAGCATTTGACACAGTCTCCCACTCCCACCTCCTCAAACACCTTTCTAACCTTAATCTCTCTCAAAATACCCTAACCTGGTTCAGTAGCTATCTCACTGACAGATCTCAGGCTGTGAATTGTCAAACTGGCACCTCAACCTTCCTTCCCACCCCAACCGGAGTTCCCCAAGGATCCATACCTGGTCCAATGCTCTTTAATATATTCATTAATTATTTCCATGCCGCCATCCCAAACACTAAGATAGTACAATGCACAGATGACTCAACCCTAGTCTGCTCCACTTCTAACCTACCAGACCTCCAAACAAAAACTCAAATCGCCTTCTCAGCTACAGAGAACTGCATGCTTCAAAATCACCTCTCCCTAAATGCCAACAAATCTAAGATATTACTTTTCTCTCCCTCTAAATCTTTTACTCTCAACAAAAACTCTTTCAAAATAATTAGCCATGCCAACTCCTCCATAGAAGTTGTCTCATCTGCTAAACTTCTTGGGGTTACTGTTGATGAACACCTAAAATGTGATACTCATATTCAGCTAAATATTAAGAAAACACATCAGAAACTTGGTATGTTGTACAGAAACTCCCACTTTCTCTCTCCATCTACAAGACAAACACTCGCCACTACCTACTTACTACCATCACTCTTGTACAGTGCTCCTCTTTTAGCTAACCTATCCTCCTCTATCACTTCCAAACTAGAAATCTGTTACAACAAAATCTCTCAAAATTCACCACTAAATCCAAATACACCTCCCACCACTGTTTATCTCTCCACCAGCTTCATTGGCTAGAACTTCCCAACTTCCTTAACTACCTCCAAATCACTAACGCTCACAAACTAATCTTTCAACCCACCAGTTGCCCAGCTCTAACTAACATCTTACCATCATACCACCCCTCACAGAACTTTAAGTTCTGCCCACCAAAATCTACTTTCTGTATACAAACCAAACCATCCCGCCGGTCAACTTCTCATATCATTTTCCCTAGCAAAAAAAATGGAATTCTCTCCCTCCCACTCTAAGAACCTCAGAAAACCTTGAACACTTCAAAACTCAGCTCCATTCCCACCTCACCCAAAATTGGAATTGCAGTTGCACTCAACCCACCTAGCCCCACTATGCCCCTACTACAAGGTAATCTACCCCATACTGACTACCTAAAATAGTAGCCTTACTTTGAATATATCATTACTTAACATTCTATATCTTAAATATATATATTGTAAATAGCTTACCAACTGTCCTCTTTCCCCTTTCTGGGGAAGATGTTCTCTATTGGCAACTCTTAACCTTTGATGCTATTTAACTAAATCATCCTCACTTAGCCTGAATGATGATGCATACACTTCTTATCCTGAATGGTGATGTATAACACCCCACCTTCTCTAGTTCTTTACTGTCTGTCTCAAATCTATACTTTTTAAATGTACTTTCCACCTACATTCATCCCTCTATGCAAAATTGTGTTTACAAATGTCAGTCTAAAACTAAGTTCAAATGAATAACTACAGTCAAACGAATAACAATTGCTATTTTATAACCTTACTCTCATCATCTACTTCCTCAGTGCTACTAATCATCTGTTTCAACTTGTCCCAATCCTCGTACAAATGTATGTATGCAATACATGTTCCACTTTTTCTGACTGTACCCTAATAAGTTTTACTATGTATTACAACTTTTTGCTTTCTGTCACTGTGTATTATGGATATGTAATAATACTTTATTGCTTATTGTTACTGTGTTTTTGGAGCTTTTCTCCCTGGGCCTCCACTGAAAATGGGCTCCTTGAGCCCAGTGGACCTCCCTGGTCATCAAACTGTAAATAAATAAATAATACTGAGGGGTGATCTGTGCCTGACCAACAAGGCAGTCTCTGATCCAGCCCTGATGGAAATGTTACATTTTCTCAAAACTAACTGCATGAGAGTTACCCACTTCAAATATCTAAACCTGATCTTTGACATGAATTGATCATGCTGGAGTGACAAATATGTGCCCTAGAGATTGCCCTTCCTCTGGAACAGGCTTCCTATTCACATGAAGCAGAGCTCTTCCCTGACCATCTTCAAGCGCAGTCTGGACCAATGGATGGGAAATCGCAAATTCACTCCTGGGGTGATGCCCATGTCCCTTATTGCACAGAGGCAGTCTGTAAAAATTGTCAAAATCCTGCTTGTTATCATTCCCCTAGGGATAGAAAATTGGGTAAAATCTTGGTAAAACTGGCTAAGCTTGTAAGGGCTCTTGAACCATTAGCGTAGTAATCTCCTATAAACCTATGAACTTATGGAAAGCAAAATACACTCAGCAAGCTGAGCTGCTGTTAAGCAAATGTTTAAAAATCAGTGGCAGGGTGGTCCCCAAAACAAAGGAGGAACCCCCCCCCCAGAACAAAGAATAGCATGGTAAGTCTGAATGAATATATGTAAGACTGCACTCCCTCTTCCCATTCTGGAAAACCCTTAATCCTTCCAGAAAGTTTGAATCTCCATTTCTGTCTTTATCAAAAGATAGATCTAATGTTTTTAATTTTCATTTTATCGTCAAATGTGGGCTTGGATCCGAGCCCTGGGATCCGAATCAGCTGTTGCAATAGCTTGTGGCAACCAAAAAGTTATCAAGCACCCTCCCTTACCCATAATGCCTCTCTCCCAGTAACCTCAGATCCCTTTTGCTGCTTTGCAAACATGTGGTCATCTCTTCAGCTCTTGAGCAGTCAAGGCTTTTTTTCTGTGTTTAAATTATCTTTCGCTTACAATTTTGTAAAATCTTTACCTTTTTAATCTTTTAAAAGCTGTTTCTCCTTCTTCCAACTCTTCTCTGAGTTTTACTTCATTTCTGGTAACGTAAAACTTTCTTCCCTTTCCCCTTCCTGTCCTTTCCTTCACTAGTATTATACTCCTTAAAAAAAAATAGTAGTAGTGTTAGCGTTTCTCCTTGGGTAGTTTTCTGACATTTACTATCTCATTGTGCTGTGTGTCTTTACTTCCTTTTCCTTCCTTGTTTGAGTGTGCTGTGCCCTGATTATGGCAGAAAAACCTGACAAGTTGAATGGCTTTAAAAATCTTCAAAGTGTGGTCACAAAATCCCAATCAGTTACTTGCACAGTATGTGTGTTTATTGCCTTGGTCCGTACTATCTCCAGGAGGACTGTGACATTTGTAAATCTTTTAATCACAGAGGTCTTGTGGAGTGTAAAAATAAGTTGATTTTGAAAGGTATGTTGTCCTCCTCATTTGGGGAGGCCATTTTTGGCACTGACAAAAAGAAGACTGATTCTTCCACTAAATCTGGATGCTCCAGCCCTGTTTCTTCCCTATCCTCCAGAGGTTTGGAAAGAGGGAGAAAAAGACCTTTGTCAGATCCAAAAGTTCCTGCGGAGCCTGCTAGAAAACTTGCCAAATGTCCAGATCTGAAGGAGGCTTCTCTGGATCCTACAACTTCAAATACTCCTCCTTCGGATCTGGCAGCTTCAGATCTGATTCTCTGTGTGCCTAAGGATAGGTCAGATCCATTGCTGTTGAATCCCATGGGGAGTCCATTTAAGCCAGTTTTGCCCAGGACTTGGTATCTCCATCTATGGATCTGATTCCATCCAGAGTTACATCACCATTCTTGGAAAGACCAAGGTCACCATCAGCATCCTCGATTTGCTCAACTAGAAGTCTTACAGAAGATGATGTGGAGAGGATGGTCAAGAAGATCCTCTGGGTGCAACGCTTTGCAAGGCCCCTTTCAGCTCTTACCCTCAAGAGTCAGGAGTTCCGAATCCCGTCATCCCCATTTCATGCTCCTCCTCTGACTCCACTGGAAGTTTCAGAGTAGTCGGGTCTGATCTGCCTGATTCTGTCGACCCCGGAGCCAAGGATTTTTCCTTCCTCGGCTCTAGCTCCTGCTCTAAGATCCTCTGCCCATTTGGAGTAGGGGACCTCTCGCAGTCATGGCAATCCTCTCGAGTCCAAGAGGGTGGGTTCATCGCTGAAGTTCTTGGACCCTTCCTCCTGTCTCAAGAGTTTTGCCTTGAATCAGCCTGGCCCCAGCTTCAGCTTTGAGACTGCTGTCTCCTGAGATCAAGGGAGCTGAGACCAGAGGACACCATCCTTCATGCGGAGGTTCCTTCATTTCTTGGGGACAGTCAGCTTTCAAAGCTCTGGAGAGAGCTATGTCTGCTACGACAGTCCAGGCAGAGTCTACCCAGCTGGATCCACAGTCTTCTACCTTGCAGACCTTGCCCCACGTGTCTTTTCCAGACATCCCCAGGGACAGCGGGCCCATAAGTCCCAGACTACCCAACAGGGTTCCCCCTCCTCCTCCTCTGATACCTTCCCGGAGCTCCCCACAGTGAAAGTTCCTCAGAAGAGGAGTTACAAGAGGAAGCACCTGGACTTCATGGAAGAATCCATCACCAAAGACACTGACCTCGATGAAGGTGAGGGATCTCCTCGGTCACCCCTGGACAATGTTCCCTTCAGGGACATCCTTGAGATCTTGAAACAGAGGGGTGGCTGGAAGTCCAGCAATCCCTCATCTAAGGAGCCAGTGTACCTGGCAACTTTTGGATCCCACCCATCTACCTCCTGGGTGACCCTACCCGCTGATGCCCTCACTGAGTTGATCTCTCGGCAGGCTTGGGAAGCTACAGACTCTATTAAACCAACCCCTGCACACCAAATAAAATAATAACAGTGCCTGAAGACAAGTTTTGGTCAAGAGGTGTTCCAGCAGATGCCATGGTTGTGGCAGCGGTTATGAAGAAAGAACTTGCTGAGGAGAATTCTACTATCCTTCCTCCTAGTAAGGATTCTAGGATGATGGATAGCTGTGGGAAGCATGTGATGTTCTGTAGTCCTATCTCTCCTTCATTCTTACATATGGGTTCGGAGCCAATCCTCGGCTCCGACTTGGCCTGTTTGCAAGCTCAAAGTCTTCTAGTTGGCTCATGGCTAGGTAGGTATTCCATGGTGCACCAGTACAATCCCCAGATATTGTTTGCCACGTCGACGAGTTCAGATGTGCTTCTTCTTGGCCATGGCTAAGTTTAACACATTTTGCTAATTTTTTTTTTGCTATTTTGTGCTAATTTAAGCTTTATATAGAATTATATAGCTTTTATGAGTGTTGTTCCTTTTGTTAGAGTAGTTTAGTCTATTACAGTATATTTTTCCCTCTGTTTAGCTAATTATTGCTGAGAACTGGTTGGCCATTAGCCTTGTTGTTCTCATTGGTATCCTGTGTGCCAGTTAGTTTCTTTCCGGGCGTTTTTCCCTTAGTTGTTATTTACTCTAGTTAGTTCAAATATTGGTAGTCTAATAGTTAGTGTTAAAGGCACGTTTGCGCTTAATTTAACTTCTGTGTGCAGTATTCTTTAGAGCTTAGCTATTTAGTGTTCTTGGTGTGCTGTGTTGTTAGCTTAAGCTATTTTTTGTGGAGTAGTCTGCATAGTTTTTTGACGGATTTACCTTAGCTGACAAGGGTTCCTGATTTGTCAACCCTTATTGCTTCTAAGGCATAGTTATTGTATAGAGACTCTTTTTGGCGTGTGTGTGTGTGTGTGGGTGTGGGTGTGTGTGTCTGTGTAAAACTAAATTTGCTTTTTCTGACCTTCTATCCTATTTCTAGGTCCGTTTTAGTTAGAGGACCTAGGTTTCTTCCCTTCTCTTTCTACCCAGAGCTAGGCCCATTTGAGTTAGATGACCTAGTCCTCATGGTTGTGTGATTGCTAGTGCTGTAAGGTCTAGGCCCGTTTAAGTTAGAGGACCTAGTCCTCTCTCTGAGTGTTTGACTGTGTTCTTTTGGCTGCATCTTCAGTGATATGTCTAAGGATGTTAAAGATCATAAACCCTCTGGGTTTAAAAAGTGTGTGAAATGCTCGCAGAAGATGTCCATTACCGATGGCCACCGTAACTGTGTGTACTGCCTCCGGGCCATCCATTTACAAGAAATATGTCTGTTTTGCCACTCGTTCAGTGCCAGGGTATTGCAGGAGAGAAAGAATAAACTGATACTAAAAGGTCTCCTTAAGCCCTCTTTTGAAGAAGACCTGGCTACCTCATCTTCCTCCTCTAAATCGCATGGTTCCAAGAAAGAAAAGACAAAACCTTCTAAGAGGCATTCCCTGGTGCCGTCTGATGCATCTGAACCGCCTCCCAAAATTTCCAAACCAGACAAGTGTTCTTCCTCCTCCTTGGCTCCACTGAGTTCGGAACCAATTGAGGGCAGAGCTACTATGGCCACAGTGTCGGCACCAGGCAGTTTGGAGCCGACCACTGATAGCAGACATCGGAGATGGTCTAGAGATCCTTTGCCGTTCTCCCCTACACTAAGGTCCCCCTATATTACAGAGGTCTAGATCTCGCACTCTGTCTTCCAGATCTTCCAGGAGCCTATCGGAAGAAGATGTGGAGAGAGTAGTGCTGAGACTAGTGAAGTCATCTGCCTTACCGAAAATGGTGTTGGCTCTGACCCAGTTGGTTCTGGAGCCACTTGAGTCCATTACCCCTTCTGTGATTCCTCCTCCGAGCCGTGCTGGGCTTTCACAGCCGGAGTGCTCGGTACCACTGGCTGTGGAACCCTCGGTTCCAGCACCCCCTGAGGTTGTCTCAGAGTCAAGTTCCGCTCTGACACCTTCGGTGCTGTCCATGGTGTCTAGGAGCCGAAGCTCTCCAGTCGGCCCCGACAGAGATGCCTGGAACCGAACCTCTTCGGTTTCAAGTCTTCCTCTCGGTTCGTCGGCTAGGGTGAGCTCAGACCCTACATCTATCTTGGAGCCAGTGGCGTCCTCCATCTCCTAGGAGCTGGGGAGGTCTTCAGAGCCGGAGAGGTCAACCTTTGAGATGATGAGAAGTGTGCTGTCTCGATCATCAGCTCCACCCAGGGGTACCGACACTCTTCCCCCTCAGGCACCTACTTCCGTCTCAGCACCTTCTCCCTCTCTGGACAGCAGAGACCCGCAGCCTCAGGAGCCTCCGGCTGGTGTCTCCCACTCTTTCGAGACATCCCCAGAATACCATTCCGAGGAGAACCCCCTGGGAGAGGACATGCAAGAGGAAGCATGTAATCTCCCAGGATGAGTCTCTTACATTTGACACCAACCTCGAGGAGTCAGAAGGGTCCCCCAAGTCGTCCTCTGATGATGTCACCTTTGTGGACATCTTAGAGATCCCCAAGCAGAGGTGCGGCTGGCCCACTGTTACCCCTTCTGATGAGGAGTTGGTGTACCTGAAGGCTTTCAGGTCTCAACCTTCAGCCGCTTGGGTGTCTCCACCCTTTGATGAATTTTAGAGCTTGTTAGTCGAAAGGTGTGGGAGACTCCTGATGCCGTGGAGCCGAGCCAGTCCCCAGGTGACCTAATAATTTCTGTCAGGCCCCAAGGAGAAGGAATTTTTATCAAAGGGTGTTCCCGTAGATGCCATGGTGGTGGCGGCGGCCACTAAGAAGGAACTAGCAGAGACTTCTTCTTCTGTCCATCCGCCGAACAAGGAGTCTCAAACGATGCACAGATACGGGAAGCGTATCTTTTCATCAGCGGCATTCACTCTCAGATTGCTGAACTACCTAACACACTTTATTTACAAGGCTTCAGAGAGATCTCCTGAAGGAGCTAGGAGAGACTCTACAAGGTACATCTACTGAAGGAGTCCCTGATAAGGTGTCTGCTCAGTTGTCCACCTTGAATTCCATTGTTAACTCATCCATGAGGCTGATCTCTTATGCAGCCGATGGAGTGAGCAGGGCAGTGGATTCAGGAGTTTCCCTAAGGAAGCACTCCTGGATGTGCTTGTGTAATTTTGTGGAGCCATTCAAGTCTACTTTTACCAACCCCCCCTTTGACGGTTCTTCATTGTTTGGACCTAAGGTAAAAGACACACTCACCTGGTGCGAGCAAGAAGGGAAAACACTCTCTGCCATGGGAGTACATTTTACCGTCCCCTCTAGACCATATCCCAAGGGTCAAAGAGGTGATAAAATGTGGTTCAAGAAGTCCCAGAGGTTTTTCCAGGATGCACAGGGTGACTCCTCCTTCAGAGGCAGAGGAGGAGGAGCAAATGGTAGACATCGCCCTAGAGGCAGGGGCAGACTACAAAACCAGGGATGCCGCGATTCGTTTCGGGGCCAGCCCTATCAGCGCTCCTGATGTGGGGCCCGACTGTGCTTCTCTGGAGCCAGTCAGGGGTTGCATTTCTTTGCATCCAGAAGCCTGGCTAAGTATCACTCGAGACAGATGGGTACAAAGAATTATCAGCAGAAGTTACTCCATACCCTTTTCTCTCCCACCTCATATTCCCAAGAGGATCCTGGATGTTACATCCAATCACAAGGATCAAGCAACTGTAGAAGTGAACAAGCTGCTCGCAAACAGAGTCCTCAAAACCATCCCAGCAGACCAAGTAGGATCCGGGACTTACTGCAGATTCTTTTTAGTGCCAAAACGTACAGGGGACTGGAGCCCCATCTTGGACCTCAGCAAACTAAACAAATCCATAAAGAAGGACAAGTTCCGGATGGTGACACTGCAGTCTATACTCCCTCTATAAGGGAAAGACACTTGGATGTGCACAGTAGACCTCCAAGACGCATGCTACCATATAAAAATGGACAGAGCGTCGAGGAGCCATCTACGCTTCTGGCTGGGAGCCAGTCACAACCAGTTTCGTGCTCTGCCCTTTGGTCTCACCACAGCGTCCAGGGTGTTCACCAAGTATTTGACAGTAGTGACAGCTCACCTGAGACGTCTAGGATTCCAGGTGTTTCCGTATCTGGATAACTGGCGCCTGACCGCCCCCACCAGGCATCTACTTCTTCAAACCAGAGACGCCACTATCCAACTTTGTGCCCAGTTGGAGATTACTATAAATTGGGTAAAATCTGCCTTATCGCCCTCTCAATTTGTGACTTTTATAAATGCAGAAATAGACACAGTAGCCATGTTGGCTCGTCTTCCAGTAGAAAGGGCACAGAATCTCGTACAACAAATTCACTGTCTTCTCCCTCTCTGGAAAGTCAAGACAAAGACTGTTCTGAAACTTCTAGAGACCATGGCTTCCACCATATTACTAGTGCCTTTAGCCAGACTACACATGCAGATTCTTCATTGGCTTCTATCGTCCCAGTGGTCCTTCCAACAACTGCCGCTATACCACCACATCCTGTTAACAGAGTCTTGCAAGAAGGACCTCCGTTGGTGGATCCAACCTAATCAGTTAACAACAGGCACCCCATTCCTCCCTCGCCAATCCATTGCCACTGTGACCACAGATGCCTCACAGATAGGGTGGGGGGGGGCATTATCTAGGCAGGTCTGTCCAAGGCACATGGCAAGATCACGAGGCCAACCTGCATATCAATGTTCTAGAGATGAGGGCAGTGCTCCTGGTGTTGCAAGCACTCCATAACCTTCTTCCTCTTGGGACGATTGCAATACAGTCAGACAACATGTTGGTAGTATGGTATCTCAACAAACAAGGCAGAACCAGATCATACCCACTCTGTCGAGAGGCCATTTGGGTTTAGAAATGGGTGATATCTTCCCAGCACTTTCTTGTGGCGGTGCACATCCCGGGGACAACCAACGTGATAGCCGACAAACTCAGCCGGGCAATCTTGATGCCTCACGAGTGGTCTCTGAAGCAGGAAATGGCAGAACTGATTTTCTGCAGATGGGGACAGCCTTGCTGCGATCTTTTTGCCAGCCCGATCAACTACAAATGCAACAGCTATTTCTCCCTCATCCCCCCTCCGGGGGAGTCACCGAGAAAAGCACTTGTTCACAATTGGCCACTGGGTCTCCTTTATGCTTTCCCACCCTTTCCTCTCATATCCAAGGTTATTCAGAAAGCGAAACTGCTAGGAAGCAAATTGATCCTCATCACTCCTTACTGCCCTCATCACGTTTGGTTCCCCTTCCTCAGCCCTCACCTACTAGACAACCCATGGACTCTGAACCCAGTGCCAGATCTATTGACGCACATGTCAGGCTCTCTTCATCCCAGCCTCCACACCCTCATTTTGACAGCTTGGCTGCTCTAGTTCCATCCCTAGTCAGGCTTCATGATTTATCACCCTCTGTGACTCATATTCTTACATCTTCTCATAAACCCTCCACTAGAAAGTTATACACCAGCAAATGGAAAAGGTGTTCTATCTGGGCTGAGGAAAGGAATGTTGACCGTTATACTGCATCTATTCCGGTGGTATTGGAATTCTTGTCTGAACTTTTTCACCAGGGCTCTGCTGCTTCCACAATCAGGGTTCAGTTGGCAGCAATTTCAAATTTCCATTTGGATCAACAGGAGTCCAATCTGATGTCACATAGGTTGTGTAAGACCTTCCTTAAAGGTGCCACTTTGTTGAGACCTCCCTTTCAGGAACCGGTTGCTTCATGGGGTTTGAACTTCGTTCTATCCAAATTAACATCTCCACCCTTTGAGCCAGCTCATTCATCTCCTTTGAAATTTCTGTCTTGGAAGACTTTGTTTCTGGGGGCAGTCACATCTGCTAGACGAGTTTCAGAGTTACAAGCACTGTCTGTCAAGCCCCCTTATTTGATTTGTCACAAAGACAGAGTATGTCTTCGTACTAATCCATCCTTTGTCCCCAAGGTGTGCTCCCATAACTTGAACCAAACTATAGAGCTTCTGGTGTTCTTCCCTAATCATTCCAACACAGCAGAATACAGATTCCATCAGCTGGACGTTCACAGACAATTACGGTTTTATTTACACCAGACCAAGGAATTCAGACCAATTATTTGTTTCGTTCTCCGACTCCAGACTAGGTCTCCCGGTTTCCAAAGTGACCCTCTCTAACTGGATCTCCAGTTGTATATCCTACATTTATTCTTCCGATGTTAAGCCTTTACCGTTCAAAATTAAGGCACATTCCACAAGATCTCAGTCTACTTCTGCAGCCTATCAAGCCAGGGTTCCAATTGATAATATCTGTGCAGCAGCAACATGGGCTACCCCTCACACATTTATTGCTCATTACAAATTGGATTTGACCTCTAGTGGTAGAGCCTCCTTTGGTTCTACAGTACTCAGGAGTATTTTTCTGTGAGCCACCCAAGAATAAGGTGCTAGGGATGCTGTCCCATATGTAAGAATGAAGGCGAGATAGGACTACAGTCCATCTCGCCCTTCATTCTTACGAACCCACCCTCCTACCCCCATCCTGGAAGGTTCTGGAGACAGATGGAGACCTTTTATTATTGTTGTTCTTTCTAGATAGTTTTTGTTCTTTCTCTCTATAGTTAGCAGCAAACAAGATCTGGGGATTGTACTGGTGCACCATGGGACACCTACCTAGCCACGAGCTAACTAGAAGACTTTGAGCTTGTAAAAAGGTCGAGTCGGAGCCGAGGATCGGCTCTGAATCCATATGTAAGAATGAAGGGCGAGATGGACTACAAGCATGGAACATTATGGTGAGTACATAATTTCTTATGTTAAGTTGTCAATCTCGCCTTCATTCTTGCTTGATGGGTTCGGAGCCGATCCTCGGCTCCGACTCAGCACTTGCTAAGCTCGAGAGTCACTTTTACCAGCTCGAGGCAGCCCCATATCCCATGATGCAAGGCGGTAAGTACCCAGATCTCGTTTGCCACTTCGCTTATGAGGTCCTCCTTTTACCAGCTCCTGGTAAGTGATTTACACACTTCTTCTTTGCCCCTTTTTTCACTTTAAAACCATTTTTAAAGTCAAAATTAGTAGTTTTAGACTAGTTTTAGTCCTTTCCTGACTAAATTTCCCTCTCTGCTAAAACTTTTTATTCAGGCCTTCTCCCATCCCACCCCCCCCCCCCCCCTTGTTAGGGTGTGTGTGTGTGTTTGTGAGATAATTCTTTTTCCCTTTGGGATTGTAAAATTTTCTTGGACAAATGTTGTGTGTGTGTGTTTTACAACATGTCTAAGGAAAGGGTCTCAGGCTTTAAGAAGTGTGACTCGTGCTGTCAGAAAATGTCTCTGACAGACGGTCACACTTCTTGCCTTTACTGCCTGGGACCTCTCCACCTGCAGGACTCCTGTGCGATTTGTCATTCTTTTAGCCAGAGAGTCCTGCAGGAAAGGAGAAATAAACTTATTTTGAGGGGCCTTCTTAAGCCGGAGGGCTCTCCGGCTAAGTCGGCTCCATCTAAGACTTCTAAGTCTTCCAAGGCCCAGGCTTCTGTGTCCAAGCCTGCGGCCTCGGCTGCGACTCTTTCAGAGTCGAGATCGGCTCCGTCTGGAGCCGATTCTGGTTTGTACAAACCTTCGGTGCCGATTCTGGTTCGACCACTTCGGTGTCGGCTCCGATTGGTTCCGATCACCATGTGGCTCAGGCTTCGGTGTCGGCGCCGATCGGCTCCGACACCCTTACGTTTATGGCTGTATCGTTTCCGGCCGGAGCCGATGCATCGAAACCTTCTGTCGGTGCCGAGAAGTTGTCGGCTCCGACAGCTTCAAAGGTTTCTTCGGCTCCGATGGTTCCTTCGAGGAAGAGGTCTAGGTCCCCTTCCTTGGAGCCGATACTCTCGGCTCCGGCTTCTCCTCTCCTCTCGGAACGGAGCCATCGGAGCCGATCATCCAGGTCATCCAGGTTTTCTGACCATGATTTAGAGAGTGGTCAGTAGATTATTAAAATCACAGGCACTGGCCCAAATGCTACATAGTCCGTCTCAACAGACAACTATTAGTCCACACCCCATTGCAGTTCCTCCTTCGACTCTACCACAGAGTTTGGAGTTGGAGTCTTCGGGAATGGTTTCTGCTACGGCTGAGGGACAGATACCCCCTTCTGCTCCTTCAGCCTCTACTCTTATCTCCTCTTCGAGACCTTCCTTAGAGGGATTCGGTGGTCGGGCTTCCCTGGTCTCCTCCGAGGGGGTGAGTGACATCGGACCCTTGTCCGACCCCACTCTTCCCCTTGGAGCCTCGGCCTTGGTGAGCTCGGCTCCGACATCTGCCTCGGAGCCTTCCTTTTCGGTGGGTCCTGGAGTTCCTGTTCTTCGGAACGGGTTCTCTCGGACCTCCGTGGGAGGGGAGCCTTCGAGGTGATGAAGAGTGTGCTGGCCACTGGACTCAGCCAGCAGTCTGTTCCCTTAGCTCCTCCCTCTATGGTGCCTGTTGACATCTCTGCCACTTCTCTTGCTCCCGGACCCAGAGATCCTCTGCCTCAGATTTCCCCACTGGGAAGAGCCCCCTCTTCCGAGGATTCTCCTGATCTCTCAGAGGATCCTCCGCGAAAGAGGACCTGTAAGAGGAAACACGTAGACTCCCCTGAGTCTATCACTTCAGATACTGACTTAGATGAGTCAGAGGGATCCCCAGGATCCCCCTCTGAGGATGTCTCCTTTTCAGACATCCTAGAACTCCTTAGACAGAGGGGAAACTGGCCCTCCAATAATCCCTCTGAGGATGAGTCAGTATACCTGGAGGCGTTTGGATCTCGGCCCTCCACCTCCTGGGTGTCTCCGCCTTTCGACCCCCTCATGCAGGTTATTGCTCGAAAGGCGTGGACTGCTCCTGACTCTGTAGAGCCGGTCCCTAGGAGGCCTTCTAAATTTATCACTGCTCCCTCGGACAAGCAATTCCTCACAAAAGGTGTCCCTGCTGATGCCATGGTGGTGGCGGCTGCCACTAAGAAGGAACTTGCAGATCCTTCTGTACCTGTCCATCCTCCTAATAAGGACTCTAAGACCATGGATAGATATGGTAAGCGGATGTTCTCTTCAGCGACCTTTGCTATGCGTTCGCTGAACTACCTATGTCACTTCACCAGACTCCAGAGGGATATCCTTAAGGAGCTAGGTGAAGTAGTACAGGATCCTACAGCTGCAGGGGCTCAAGAAAAAATTGCTTCGCAGCTAGGAACCCTTAATTCTATTGCTAACTCCTCCATGCAACTGATATCATATGCTGCTGATGGAGCGAGTAGGGCCGCAGGTACAGGTGTGGCTCTTAGATGCCAAGCCTGGATGCGGCTCTGCAATTTTGCAGATCCCTTTAAGGCGTCCTTCACAAACTCTCCCTTTGATGGGTCAGCTTTGTTTGGCCCTCAAGTGAAGGAAACATTGACCAGGTGTGAGCAGGACGGCAAGACTCTTTCTGCCATAGGGGTCCGTTTTTCCACCCCTTCTAGACCTTACCCCAAAGGACAGAAGGGTGGCAAAATGTGGTTCCGCAAATCCCAAGGAGTCACGCCGGATTCACGTGGTCAGTTTACCCCTAGAGGCAGAGGGGTAACAATAACAGACGCCGCTCTAGAGGCAGAGGGGGTCCACAAAACCAGGGAAGCAGAGAGCCTCTCTCTGACAAGCTCTTTCAGCATCCCTGAGGTGTTGCATGGCTGTCCATCCTTGGAGGCAGTCGGGGGAAGACTATCGCTGTACCCAGAAGCCTGGCGTTCCCTCACTCAAGACAGATGGGTACAGTCGATCATATCCGAGGGTTACAGAATTCCTTTCGAGGAAAGTCCTTTCTATCACTCAAATTCCCTTCCAGATGTACCACCCGGTCTAAGGGAAACTGCAGAGTTAGAAGTCTTAAAACTACTGCAAAAAAGAGCCATTCAGCCAGTTACAACAGATCATTCAGAGCCCGGAATCTACTCAAGGTTCTTTTTGGTCCCCAAAAAGAAGGGAGACTGGAGACCAATATTGGATCTCAGCAGACTCAACAAGTCTGTGAGGAAGACAAGATTCCGAATGGTCACTCTTCAGTCAATTCTGCCCTTCTTACAGAAGGACAACTGGATGTGCTCAATAGATCTTCAGGATGCGTACTATCACATAAAAATCCACAGACGCTCCAGGAGATTCCTCCGCTTTCGGCTGGGGTCCAGTCATTTCAGTTCAGAGCCCTGCCCTTTGGTCTCACTACAGCCCCAGAGTGTTCACCAAATGTATGGCAGTGGTCACGGCTCACCTGAGACGTCAAGGATTCCAGGTGTTTCCGTATCTCGACGACTGGCTCCTGTCAGCCACCACCAGGCATCAGCTTGTTCAAGCCAGGGATTATACAATAAATCTTTGTTCTCAATTGGGCATCTCGATCAACTCGAAAAATCATCCTTATTGCCCTGCCAGTCTATTACTTTCATAGGCGCAAACTTAAACACTGTTCGGATGTCAGCTACCCTTACAGATCAAAGAATCTCAGACATTCAAAGTCATGTCAGGATCATTCTAGCCAACAAGAAGGTACAGGCCAGAATGGTTCTAAAGGTGTTAGGCCTCATGGCTGCGGCCATTACCCTTCTTCCCTGGCTCGCTTCTATATGCGCCTTCTTCAATGGATGTTGTTCACTCAGTGGTCTTACCAACAACTTCCAATCGTCACCAAATACTGGTGACACAGATTTGCAAGAATCATCTTGCTTGGTGGATCGCTTCTCCCCAGATTCACCAAGGCAGACTCTTTGTACCCCCATCTCCGGTAGCCACTGTCACTACGGATGCCTCCCTGATCGGGTGGGGGGGGTCATTATCAGGGCAGGATGGTTCATGGGACGTGGCAACCTTTCGAATACCACCTGCACATAAATCTCCTAGAGATGAGAGCAGTGCTTTTAACGTTGCAAGCCCTCAACGACTTTCTTCCTGTAGGGACAATTGCAGTCCACACAGACAACATGTCTGTAGTTTGGTATATCAACAAACAGGGCGGAACCAAGTCCTACCCCTTGTGTCGAGAAGGACTCAGACTTTGGCAATGGGCGATCTCCTCTCATCGGTTTCTGGTAGCAACGCATATCCCTGGGAAAACCAACATTTTAGCGGACAGATTGAGCAGAGCTATTCTCATGCCTCACGAGTGGTCTCTCAAACAATCTATAGTGGAGGAGATTTTTCTAGAATGGGGTCGCCCATGTTGCGATCTTTTTGCTACTCCCCAAAACAGCAAATGCCCAGACTTCTTCTCTCTCTTCCCACTGCCAGGCCATCCCCCCAGAGATGCTCTGACCCAGGATTGGCCCCAGGGACTTCTTTATGCCTTTCCTCCCTTTCCTCTGATCCCACAAGTAATCCAGAAAGCCACTGTTTTGAGAGCCAAAATGATTCTCATTGCTCCTTATTGGCCTCGACAAATTTGGTTTCCGTTCCACCATCGTCACCTTTTGGTGCAGCAGTGGCATCTGGACCCAGTGCCAGATCTTCTGATTCACCAATCGGGTCAGCTGCACCGGTCTATCCCTTCTCTCAACCTCACAGCATGGTTGCTCCACTTCCTTCCTTAGCCAGGCTTCCTATGATCTCTAACCCTGTTAGAGACATCGTAGTAGCTTCCTTAAAATCCTCTACCAGGAGGATTTATACTAGCAAATGGAAACGTTTTTCTTGTTGGGCTAAAGCCAAGAATATTGATCCCTTCACTGCTCCAGTTCAAGCAGTTTTGGATTTCTTAGCGGAGATTTTTCATGCGGGCTCCTCTTCTTCCACAGTCAAAGTTCAGTTGGCTGCTATCTCGAACTTTCATGTCGGGTTCGCAGATCACAACATTATGTCCCACAGGCTTTGTAGAGCCTTCTTGAAAGGAATTTTCCTCCTGAAGCCTCCAGTCAGGAGTCCTCCTCCTCAATGGGACCTAAATTTAGTGCTGACATCCTTGATTCTTCCTCCCTTCGAGCCAGCTGTTTCTTGTTCCCTGAAATTTCTTTCATGGAAAACTTTATTTCTGGTTGCTATTACATCGGCTAGGAGGGTGTCTGAACTTCATGCTCTATCTGTTCGCCCCCCCTATTTGGTCTTCCACAAAAACAGAGTATCATTGAGAACTAATCCGACCTTTTTGCCTAGGGTCGCCTCAAAGACTAATTTGAATCAATCTATTGATCTCCCTGTATTTTTTCCAAACTATTCAAACAGATCGGAACAAAAATTACATTATCTCGATGTCCATCGCCAACTGAGATATTATTTGGACAGAACAAAACAATTCAGGAAATCCGATCAACTCTTTGTTTCCTATGCTGATAACAAGAAAGGCCTTCCTGTCTCAAAAGTGACCTTGTCTAGATGGCTTTCTTCTGTCATATCTGAAATTTATCAGCTCAGGGGAAAACAGCTGTGCTCGAAACCTAAAGCACATTCAACCAGAAGCTTAGCTACTTCCACAGCCTTTCAAGCTAGACTTCCATTAGACACTATTTGTGCAGCAGCCACTTGGGCCACTCCTCATACATTTGTTTCCCATTACAAATTGGATTTGGCCTCCAGGGACAGAGCCAGTTTTGGCTCTACAGTTCTCAAGAGTCTGTTCCATTGAGCCACCCAGGATAGAGGTGCTAGGGGCCGGTCCCATCAAGCAAGAATGAAGGCGAGATTGACAACTTAACATTGAGAAGTTATGTACCTACCATAACGTTCCATGTTAGTTGTCTTCTCTCGCCTTCTTTCTTGCGACCCTCCCTCCTTCCCCCAGGCCTGGACAGACCTTTCTCTACAAGGAGTTATACTTCTGAAGACCATACAGAGCTGGTCCTTCTACCATCCTGCAGATTTTTTCTCTCCTTCTTTCTTCCCTTGGGAAGTTATTATGCTAGGTGCTATTGCCCTTTTTGTCATCAAACGATATCTGGGTACTTACCGCCTTGCATCATGGGATATGGGGCTGCCTCGAGCTGGTAAAAGTGACTCTCGAGCTTAGCAAGTGCCGAGTCGGAGCCGAGGATCGGCTCCGAACCCATCAAGCAAGAAAGAAGGCGAGAGAAGACAACTAACATGGAACATTATGGTAGGTACATAACTTCTCATTTTTCTTCAGTGACCTTTGCCTTGAGGTTCTTGAACCTTCTCATTTTTCCAGACTGCAGAGGGATCTGATCAAGGAGCTCACAGATACCCTCTCAAGAGTCGTGTCTGAAGAGGTACAGGCTTTTGTTACCTCACAGCTGGCCACCCTACATTCTATTGCAAACTCGTCCATGAGGCTCATTTTGCATGTGGCCAAGGAAACGAGTAGAGCTGTGGGTTCAGGTATCTCTGTGAGAAGGTAGGCGTGGATGCACTTGTGTGATTTTGCTGAGCCCTTTGTTCATCAATTCTCCGTTTGACGGCACTTCCCTGTTTGGCCCAAAGGTTAGAAATATGTTGTCCAGGTGAGAGAAAGATGGAAAGACCCTTTCTACCGTGGGCATTCATTTTTCCACTCATGGGACCATGGAGCCAGCCTTGCTGCAACCTTTTTGCGTCCCCTCTGAGCAACAAATGCAGCAGCTACTTTGCCCTGATCCCCCAAAGAGGGGAGTCCGCGAGGGATTAGGTTACTCACGATTGGCCTCCTGGTGTGCCATATGCCTTCCCTCCAACTCCATTAATCCCCAAGTTTCTTCAGAAAGTGAACAGGTTGAAGAGAGAAGTAATCCTATTTGTCCCATATTGGACTCAAAAAATCTGGTTTCCCTTTCTTTGGCCTCACTTACTGAAGAAGCTATAGATTCTATATCCAATTCCAGACCTCCTGTCACATCCAACAAGAATATCTCATCCGAACATTCACAGTCTGAAGCTGACAGCTTGGTATCTCCAATTCCACTGATAGCCAGACAAACCTATGCTCTCTTCTCCAGTGCACCATATCTTACTGTCCTCCCACAGACTGTCTACATGAAAATTGTACAACAGTAAATAGAAAAAATTCATACATTGGTCTCAGAAGAATGATGTAGATCCCTTTTCAACTCCTATCCATGCTGTTCCAGGGTTTTTAACAAAACTGTTTAACAAAGAAGCTTATTCTACAGTAAAAGTACAGCTAGCTGCGATCTCTAACTTTCATATTGGGTTTGATAGTTCATCCCTCGTATCACATAAACTATACAAAGCTTTCTTGAGAGGAGCTGTGTTACTCACATCCCCATATAAAGACCATTCACCACCTTGGGACCTGAATTTGATACTTCAGAAAATTATACACTCTCCCTTTGAACCAGCGGCTATCTGTCAGCTTAAATTTCTCTCTTGGAAAACTATATTCTTCATAGCCATCACGTCTGCAAGGAGAATTTCTGAGATTCAGGCATTGTCATCTCAACCACCATATCTTATCCTTCACAAAGACAGGGTCATTTTACATACTAATCCTTCATTCTTACTAAAGGTAGTTTCATAAAGTACTATCAACCAATCCATTTATCTGCCAGTTTTCTTCCCAAATTTCACTAATAAAGGTGAATGTATGTTGTATTTGCTAGATGCTCATAGGCAACGGTTTTACCTTCATAGAACAAAGGACATAAGAAAACAAATTATTTGTCTCTTTCTCAGAAAAGAGATTAGGACTTCTAGTTACAAAGTTGACTCTAGCTAAATGGATTACAGACTGCATTTCTTACAAGAGTCAAGTTTTAGAGCTCCCAAAACTTGTTCGAGATCATTCCACTAGAGCAGTGGCCAGCTCTTCAGTTTTCCAGTTTAGAGCATCTCTGGATGACATGTGCACAGCAGCAACCTGGGCTACCCCTCATACATTTATTGTTCATTACAAGCTAGATTTGATCTCAGGGGATAGGGCCTCCTTTGGATCATTGTTTCTGAAGAATATCCTCCCATAAGGCCACCCAGGAAAAAAGTGGCTGGGGACTCTGTCCCACATGCGAGGATAAAATGAAAATTGAAAATTAACATCAGATTAAATAGTTATGTACTGACCTTAACATTCCATCTGTGTTGTCCATTTTCATTTTGTCCTGACAAACCCACCCACCATCCCCATGTCCTTTTTTAGCTTCTAGAGGAGAGAGATGACCTAAATTTCTTTTATTGGCCTTTGTGAAAGCCAGAAATGGTCTTACCCTTATTTGAGGTAATTTCCTAAGATTATAAGCAAACAAGATCTGTTTATTGGGAGAGAAGCATTATGGGTAAGGGAGGGTGCTCAAGAGCTTTTTGGTTGCCACAAACTATTGCAGCTGCCGAGTCAAATCCAAGGCTCAGATCTGAGCTCACATTTGAGGACAAAATGAAAATGGACAACACATATGGAATGTTATGGTGAGTACATAACTATATTTTTGGGCAGCTGGGCTCTGAAGGTAATCCATCAAAGTTACATTTTGAGGGACTTCCTCTCATCTGCCAGACTAAACTTCTGTTTCTCTCCTGTCATTCAGCATCTGCTGTCTCAGGGACTGATAGAAGTGGTCCTTCCTTCTCATGCAGGAGAAAGGTTTTATTCTGGAATTTTTCTGATACCAAAGAAAGAAAATTCTTGGAGACCAATTCTAAATCTTTCTTTTCTGAATCTGTTTGTGATAGTGCTCAAGTTCAAGATGTTATCCCTTCACAACTTGTTACCTCCCTTCACAACTTGTTACCCTTTATTCCTTGGTATACTTTCTCCATGTCTTTTGGTTTTCTAATACCATGACAGGAATGGACCCCATTCCTAAGTTAGGGCATGATTAAAGTTCATAAAATTAGTATTATTTCAGTCTTTGATATTAGCCGGAAGTGCTCTTTGCAATGTGCCCAGAACTGACTCCTTCTGTAATTCATATGGAGTTACATGCATTGGTAGCATATCTAAGTAGGACTGTAAATTGTTTTTATTAGTCCCATTAATCCTTCTACTATTTGGATAGCTTTCTTCCATATTGCTCTCATTTCTGTGTGTAAATCCTGGTATTTTATTACTTTGTGTTTCTCTGTATGTAAGACATTGTAATCACTGGGTTTAGCAATTTCAATGATCAATGCTATTTTTGCCTTTTTTTCTTGGACCATATCTTGTTTTTTTGTATCTGTTTTTGAACTGTTGCTAATGCGTGAGCCCATGTGATATAAATTTCATCATTCTCTATAATGCTTTGTGGTTCATGTTTCCAGTGGTTGTCAGCTACTTCAATATTTAAGTGTTTGCACAATCCCCAATGCAGCAGTCTTGCCACATTATTGTGCCTTTCAGTATACAGGCCCTCTGCCATGAGTGTATCACACCCAGCAACAACATATGTGACTGCTTTCAGTTCTTTTTTACAGAACCCTGCATTTATCTGTTTCCCCAACATGTTCAGTGGATTTTGTAAACCAAGGTGTACATAGTCCACTGTCCTGGGCCACCAGTATTAACTTCCCATTGTTTTGGTTTCACTTCACTTGTTAACCATTGCTGCATCAAATCTTGATTGTCTTGAGGTTGTTCCTTGAGATCTCTGTACTTGACCCAATATGTATGCCTTTTACACATTTCTGTCCTCCTGTTCTGATCCTTCTCATTATTTTCTTTCTTTTTTTTTTTTGGCACATTCAGTTGTTGCTGTCTGATTTTTGTCTACTTCTGTTTTGATTTCCGTTACCGCTTGATACTGAACTGCTTCGACTAAACTAAGTAGAGAAGTCATCTTAGATTTCTTCTCCTTATGTTTTAAAACTTTCACTATGTTTGGATCTGGTGAGGTCAGCAAATATGAATGCAACCTCACGATTGCAGATGTACACATATAATCAAGTTCAATGATGCCCATACCGCTTTCAGAACAGGCAATATATAATCTTCGTATACACTGTTTTTTATTTATCATTTGATAAGCAGGAAGCATTTTCCTTGTTTTCCTGTCCAACTGACCCAATATCCATTGGGGCCAGTCAATCACAATAAAACTGTCAGTTAGAACAGGAAGAGAGAATTGGTTTATAGCTTGGACTTTACTCCTAGATGTCAAGGCAGTTGTCAGTTTAGTTTTAGTCTTCTGAAGTATTCCTTAAAGAGTTTTATTCACATTTGTTCATGTTTTATTGCCACTCCTTCATCACTTCCCAAATATTTATATACTCCCTCCTGCTCATGTTCCTTTATATTGCATTCTTGTCCTAGACTGATATTTTCTTGATACTGGAGCTTTCCTGCTTTAAACATTGCAACTGATGTTGTTGATCTTCATTCATTCTTGAACTGTTGGGTTTCAGTTCTATCCTCAGAACCGGCATGGCTGTTGTATCAAGCTCGCGCCAGCCAGAAACTTTCAAGCTAAGGCTACCCATAGTGCCTCTCTTCCCTTCCCTTCAGATCTCATTTGCCGCATAGAGTTTTAGGATGTATCAGTCTCAAGCTAAATGCTAATTTTTTTTTGTTATACATACCTTTATTAAGTCTTTTTCTTTAACTCTAAACTTTTCATTAACTTAGTTTTCTTGGTTACTTTGAATTTTACTGGTGTGAGTGTTATATTTCTTCCCTTTTTTTATCTTTTGGTATTTCCCGTATACCATTGCTGGTATAGGCCCCTCCCTTCCCTGTTACCTCTGGTAAATCTTTAATACCATTGTTGGTATCCCCCCTCTTTGCTCCTTTTAGATATATCCTTCGTTACCATTGTTGGTATGACTTTAAAAAAAAAAATCTCTTTCTTGTCCTTTTCTAACTGCTTGTGTATGTGGTAAAGTTTTTCGTACTATACGTAAGTTACTTCTGGTTGGGCATGGCATTGAAACATAAGGGTATGACCGGTTTTAAGCAGTGTGAGGAATGTGGCAGAAAGATGCCCAACTCGGACGGGCATCTTTCTTGCGTATATTGTTTGGGGGTGCCATATTTACAAGTCCAGCCACCATGTGAACTCTGCAAGGGTTTCAGTGCTCGGACCCTTGCAGAGCAGCGCAACAAATTGATCCTCAAGGGGCTGTTAAAATGCCCTTTTAGTGAGGCTTTGTCTGAGATGAAGACATTAAAGTCTCCCAAGAAAAAATCAAAAAAGAGGAGCCACTCTGTTCTGGCATCTCCTAAATCTCTTGACTCAGAATCCTCTAAAGGCCAGGTTCCCTCCTCAGAACCAAAGCCTAAACATTCAAAACTGACACTGACAACTGTTTCAGTGCCAAAGCGTACAACGTTTCACACGGTGCTGAAAACTATTACTGAGCCTACAAAAATTACCTTGGTACCGACCCTTCATCTGTACCCATGACCCTCTCGGCACCAACAATAGTTTCCCCAGTAATACCGGTCACTTCCCCTCCAGCACAAACAATTGGCCAGCTGACTGCAGTGCTGAAGGTTGAATCCTTTCCTAAGACTAAGTACTCCCCATCTATTGACCCCTTTTTTTTGATCAACGGTTCAGCCCATTTATTGAATGTCCAGAATCACCTCGGGGATATCTATTCATTTTACCAGGAGCCTTTCAGAGCTTGATGTAGTTAGGTTAGTGGATCAGCTCTTGGCGGTCAGAGGTCTTCCAGTACCATCTAGGACCTCCCATCTGGAGCCAGGGTCTACTCTCCAAGGACTGCAACTTATCTTCCTTTTTTAACCTCTCCGCAGGTCTTGGAGCCCTCAACTTCAATGCTGCCACCGGTGCCAACTACTTTGGTACCAATGGTGGACCTCACCTTGGTTCCGGAACCCACTCCGTGGTCCTCAGCTGAGTCAAAGCTGACCCACCCACTAGACTGTGGCTTGAGTGTCAGCCCCAGGATCCCTAGATAGGCACCAATTTTTTTCTATGGCACCGTCTATGGTTCCGGGTGCTTTGACAGTTCCAAGTCCTCTTGGGGCTCCTTCTCTGGAGGTGGGCTCATCGGAGCGGGGTGTGACCCTATATCCAAGGTTGTCTTTCTCAGTTCCAGGCTCCCATCCCTCTTTAGGTGGACCTGCCTTTCAGATTATGGAGAGAGCTCTTGCCTCAGCAGGCTCGCAGTTGGGACCATCCACGTCAGAGTGTCACTTCTATATATCCTCTGGCTCACAGCTGTCACATTCTACTACATCAGAGCAGTGGTCACAAGAGCAGCAAGACACCCTGGCGCAGGATACCCTCTCTTTGAAGTCCTCTTCAGACCTTCTCCCATAGGAGCCGCCCCATAATGGATTGTGCAAGAGGAAGCACCTAGATTCTCCGGAAGACTCTCTCACTGAGGATGCAGACTACTATGAAGGGGAAGTGTCCCCATGGTCACCTCCTGAAGATGTCTCCTTTGGAGACATCATGGAAATCTTGAAACAGAGGGGTGATTGGAAGCCCACAAAATCTTCCTCCAAGGAATCTGTCTTCTTGCAGGTTTTTTGTGCCCGACCTTCTACTTCTTGGGTGACCCCACCTGCTGATGAATTAGTTAAACTCATCATGCAGCATGCCTGGAAGGCCCCTTACACTATAGATCCTATTCCCCAGAGACTGGACAAAATTCTAATAATACACAACTAAAACAAAATAAAATAATATAAAGAAACAACCAAAAGACCAGTAACCCAGTAGAATCCAGAAATATTTTATTCACTCTCTTCACTCTCTGACGTCTCGGCTGGAATGCCTTCAAAGGAGTAAACACACCCAAAAAAACACTCCATATAAATAAGCACAATCAATTATTCAATAAAAATTCAGTTAAAGAAAATCACAAGCATAAATAAAGGAGAAATCTCCAATTAAGTTCAGAATTCATACCATTAGGTATGAGTATCAAATTTAAGAATATAGATGGCTTCTTTATATAAAAGTTTATCCTTAAAATAAGTGTCAGTAAATTCACAATTATTACCATCCACTTTTTCTAAAATGGTGCCTTGTAAACCCACAGATGAACCTTGATGTGCTTGATGAAAATGAACTGCCAAGGAACTAGTTTCTTTAAAGTTTTTTATATCTCTTATATGCTCAAGAAGTCTTACTTTGAACGCTCTCTGAGACTGACCAATATAAAATTTGTTACATGGACATTTAAGGGCATGGGAAATACCAGTGGTATCACATTTGAAAAAACTTTTCACTGCAAATCTACGTCCACCAATATTCCCAAAACTATTCACAATATGTTTACAAGCCTTACATCTATTACATACATGGGTGCCAGAGTTAAATCTCAAATTATATACATTAACATTAGTCATAATAACTTTACCTTTCACTAGAAAGTTTTTTAAACTTTTCTCCACCCTGAATGAGAATTTAAGTTAAACATAACTGAGAATCTCCATCACATTGCATGTACTGCCAATAGTATTTCACCAGATCTGTTAGAATGTCACTAAAGCAACTATAACTAGATACAAAATAAATGTCAGTCTGACTTCCATCATATGTATTACCAATTTTTTTGCACCTGGGGTAACTGTCTCTCTCCCTCTTTTTTATTTTGGTAACTGCTCTGTCAATAATCGATTTACTATAGCCCCTAGACTCAAACATTAAGCTTGTTCTCAGCATCTCCTCCTGAAGTTCTAAAGGGTCATTACATAACCTACTAATCCGCACAATTTCTCCATAGGGGAGGGCTTCAATAGTATGTGGGGGTGACAACTGGAGGCTTTTAGATATTGGTTAATTCCATCAGATTTTCTATGTACTTTAGTATGTAACCCTCTAGGCCCAGAAATATCCAAAGTGAAGTTGTTCTATCTCGCCGTTTTGTTCTTACACGTGGGTCGGAGCTGATCCCTCGGCTCCGATTCGGCCACTTTTTAAGCTCAGACTCTCAGAGAAGCTCGAGACCTAGTGTATATCCCATGATGCTCTACTGTAAATCCCCAGATCTAGTTTGCCGCTGCAATGGATCTACAGCTCATCGGAGGAAGCTCAGGCCAGTGACTAATTTTTTCAAAATTTAATAGATGTTTTTTCTATATATTAGTATTAGAAGTGTTATTATATAGTATTAGGTTATTGCCTGTTGGTTTAACTCTAGTTAAAAAAATTTTTGGGAAGTTTTTCTATCAGGGCTTTAGGCCTCTCTTATCTTGGGCATGACAGGGCTCTGTCAGCTCTTGTGTGTGTGTGTGCTTCTTTTTCTTATATAATAAATAGTGTTGTAGTTAATTCTGTAGGTATTTAGTGATATATATATATATATATATATATATATATATATATATATATATTGTAAGAAGTTAGTTATTACTTAAATTAGTGTTGTAGTTTATATTTACAGTTAACTGTTCTTGTTTTACTGAATATTCAGGGGCCTGAATTATACTGTTAACATGTCAGAGAAACAAAAGTCAGGATTCAAAAGGTGTGAGTGTGGTCAAAAAATGTCTGTTACAGACAACCACTCCACCTGCATGTACTGTTTGGGTTCTGTTCAGCTACAAGAGGTGTGCTCTATCTGCTACTCCTTTAGTGCCAGGGTTCTCTTGGAAAGGCGCAGGAAGTTGGTAGATAGGGGACTTCTGAAGCCTGATTTTCAGGCTACTTTAGACAAGGCCGACCTTTCTTCCAAGGCTTCGAAGGGGTCAAAGTCTTCCAAGGGATCCTCGGAGCCTAAGTCATCGGCTCTGAGTTCCTCTGGTATGGTTCTTGCATTGGCTCCACAGCCCTTGGAGCCATGTGTCGATCCTCTACCTCGGAGCCCAGTTGTGGAACCGATAATGGAGACTCCTCAGTCTCCAATTCTTCAATCTGTACCTTCTTCGGCTCCTTCGACCCATCCCTCGACGCATTCTTTGAGGATTTCTGATGTGGATCTGGACCGAGTGGTTAAGAGGCTCTTAGAGAACCCGGTCCTGGCCAAAATGCTGTCTGCTTCGAGCCACTCGGCTTCGAAGCCTGAAACCCCAGCCATAATTTCTCCCTCTCCTCCTCCGAAGCCAATCAAGCTCTCGGAGCCGGGGCGGGCGGAACCAATGTTGGTAGAGCCCTCGGAGCTGAGGTTTGATCCACCTCCCTCGGCTCCATCGACCTTGATCTCCTCGGTTCCGACCGGGGAATCTCGGGGCTGACAGTCCCTCGCTGGCTCCGGGATGGAGAGTCAAACCAATACTTCGGTTCCGGCCTTCCCCTCGGAACTTCAGCGCAGGTGGCTTCGGCTCCATCCTCTGGATTGGAGCGGGGGATCTTAGCTCGGGGAGAGCTGCCAGTCTCTTCGGAGCTGATGGACTTCTCGGACCGAGATTCTGGTGCCTTCGATGCCATGAGGAAGGTCATGTCTGCTAAGACCACTACCTCCTCGGATCTGTCTTCCCTCCCCCTAAAGGGCTTCGTTCTACCTCTTCCCCGCAGGTCCCCACCAAGCGTCGAGATCCAGGGCCTCAGATATCCCCATTGGGTGGCCCCTCCTCTATAGCGACTTCACCAGACGCTCCCACCGATGAAGTACCTAGGAAGAAACTGTGCAAGAGGAGGCACTTGGATTCCCCACAGGAATCCCTGACATCGGATACTGACTTGGAGGAATCAGAAGGGTCCCCACGATCCCCCTCAAAGGATGTCTCATTTGCAGACATTTTGGAAATCTTAAGACAGAGGGGGGATTGGCAGTCCCTTACCCCTACTGAGGATGAGTCGGTCCTCCTGAAGGCCTTTGGATCTCAACCATCCACCTCCTGGGTTACTCCGCCCTTCGATGAATTGATGGAGCTGGTTGCTCAAAGGGCGTGGGAGTCCCCTGACTCAGTGGAACCGGTCCCTCGGAGGCCCAACAAGATTATTACTTCCCCTACTGACAAGGCCTTACAAAGGGAGTCCCAGTTGATGCCATGGTGGTGGCGGCGGCCACCATGAAAGAGATGTCGGAAACCTCTTCTGCTGTCCATGCTCCTAATAGGGACTCTAGGCCGATGGACAGGTATGGAAAATGCATATTTAGTTCTGCGGCATTTTCCATGAGATCGCTCAACTACCTGACACATTTTACACGCCTTCAATGAGATTTCCTAAAAGAGCTGGGAGATACTCTCTGGGGTAACACAGCTGATGCAGTTTCTGAGAAGGTGACTGCACAACTCAACACCCTTAATTCGATAGTAAACTCATCCATGCGATTCATTTTGTATGCGGCCGATGGATCGAGTAGGGCGGCAGGCTCAGCGATAGCTCTTCGGAGACAGTCCTGGATGCGCCTTTGCTCCTTTGCGGAAGCCTTTAAATCTTCCTTCGTCAGTACCCCATTCGATGGGTCCGCCTTGTTCGGACCCAAAGTTAAGGAGACACTTACTAGGTGTGAACAGGAAGGAAAGGCTCTGTCTGCTGTAGGAGTCTGTTTTTCCACTCCAGCTAGACCGTACCCCAAAGGGCAACGAAGTGGAAAAATGTGGTTCCAAAAACCCCAAGGAGCTTTCCAAAGCACACCTACTGATACCCCCTCTAGGGGCAGAGGAGGGGGCAAAAATGGAAGATGCCATCCAAACGGCAGATGCGATCCGCAAAAAACCAGGGCAACAGGGAGCAGTACTCTGGTAAGCCCTATCAGCGTTCCTGAAAGGAAGCCCGGCTGTCCTGCTCTGGAGGCAGTCGGGGGTCACTTGGCTTTATACCCAAACACCTGGCTAAACATCACAACGGATTCTTGGGTAAAAAGCATCATTGCCAGAGGTTACTACATTCCCTTTACAAACCCCCCCCCATGTGTACAAGGATTCCAGACGTTCCACCAAGTCTGAGAAAACTAGCAGCCATAGAAATCCAAAACCTGCTAGACAAAAGAGTCATCCAGCCAGTCCCGGTGGACCAAATAGGATCCGGAACTTACTCAAGGTTCTTTTTAGTTCCGAAGAACACAGGGGACTGGAGGCCCATACTGGACCTCAGCAAACTCAACACTTTCGTCAAGAAGGAAAAGTTCCGGATAGTCACGCTGCAATCAATTCTCCCGTTCTTAACAACGGGCGATTGTATGTGCTGTATAGATCTCAAGGATGCTCACTACCACATCAAGATGGACAGATCATCCAGAGATCACCTGCGTTTCTGGCTGGGGGCCAGTCATTACTAATTCAGAGCCCTGCCCTTTGGTCTCACCACAGCCCCCAGGGTGTTCACCAAATGTATGGCAGTGGTCACGGCTCACCTGAGACGGTTGGGATTCCGGGTGTTTCCATATCTGGACGACTGGCTCCTCACCGCCACCTCCAGGCATCAACTAATCCAAGCAAGAGACTACACCATAAACCTTTGTTCTCAGTTGGGCATAACCTTAAACTTCGAAAAATCTGCGTTATCGCCCTCGCAGCATATTACATTTATAGGAGCAGAACTGGACACCGTCACTTCAAGGATCAGATTGCCCCAAATCAAGAATCAAATCTCTAAAAAATCAATTATCCAGTCTGTTGGTCCAAAACAAAGCTCCTGCATCCCAGATACTCTAGCTTTTAGGCACAATGGCAGCCACACTGATAGCAGTCCTGTTAGGGCGCATGCACATGCGAATACTCCAGTGGCTACTCTTCGCGCAATGGTCTTACCAACGACTGCCCATGTCACACGAAATCCGGTTAACGAATCTTTGCAAGAAGGATCTCAATTGGTGGTTGAACAGCGACCAAGTGATAATCGGATGCCCCTTTGTTCTTCCCCAACCCACAGCCACAGTGACCACGGATGCTTCTCTGATAGGGTGGGAGGGGGGCTATTTCAGGGAAAGACTGTCCAAGGCACTTGGTCTATCATGGAATCACATTTGCATATAAATGTCCTAGAGCTGAGAGCGGTGTTCCTGGTGTTGCATCACTTTCACGACTCTCTCCCTCCAGGTACAATTGCTATCCAGACAGACAACATGTCGGTGGTCTGGTACATCACCAAGCAAGGGGGAACCAGATCATATCCCTTATGTCAGGAGGCCCTAAGAATTTGGCAATGGGCTGTATCCACCGGACGCTTTCTGATAGCAACGCACATCCCGGGGTCATCCAACATGATAGTGGACAAGCTAAGCAGGGCCATGCTGTTGCCTCACGAGTGGTCTCTCAAACAACAGGTGGCAGACAGGATTTTCCACAGATGGGGCCAGCCTTGCTGCGACCTATTTGCATCTCCGATGAATGCCAAATGCAGCAGCTACTTTGCCCTTTATCCCCCACCAGGGAACAAACTGTGGGACGCGCTCGTACACGATTGGCCCCCGGGCCTTCTATATGCCTTTCCGCCAATTCCCCTAATTCCCAAATTCATACAGAAAGCCAAAAGTCTGGGAAGGACTGTGATTTTGATAGCCCCATCTTGGCCTCAACAGATTTGGTTCCCCTTCCTGCGGAAGTATCAAGTGGAAGAACCATGGATCCTGGACCCAGTGCCAGACCTTCTGACTCATTCGTCGGGAGTTCTTCATCCCTCCCTCTCCTCCCTAAAACTGACAGCTTGGCTGCTCCAATTCCCATATTAGCCAGGTCTCAAGATTTGTCTTCTGTGGTCCAACATATTATAGTTTCCTCTCATAAACTATCTACCAGGAAGCTATACAATAGCAAATGGAACCGATTTGTTCACTGGGCTTCTCAACAGGACATTGACCCTTATGTGACACCTATTCATACCATCTTAGAGTTCTTGTCTTCCTTGTTCCATGAGGGCGCGGCAGCTGCCACCATTAGAGTTCAATTGTCTGCTATTTCCAATTTCCATGTAGGGTTTAACGGGTCTAACATCATGTCACATAGACTATGTAAAGCATTCGTAAAAGGAACCCACCATCTTAGACCACCTATCAGACATCCTGTCTCTCCCTGGAATTTGAATCTGGTTTTATCCCAATTGATGCTTGCCCCCTTCGAACCCGCCTCATCATGTCACTTAAAGTTTCTGTCTTGGAAAACTATATTCCTGGTAGCCATTACATCTGCACGTAGGGTCTCCGAACTTCAAGCCTTGTCCCCCAAGCCCGCATATTTGATTTTTCACCCTGATAGGGTCTCCCTCAGGACTAATCCTACCTTTCTTCCCAAGGTCTGTTCAGAAATTAACTTAAATCAGTCCATTGAGCTTCCAACCTTCTTCAGACACCATACCAACAGACTGGAATATATGTTACACAAGCCTGATGTACACAGACAACTGAGATTCTACCTGGATAGAACGAAGGATTTCAGACAATCGGACCAACTTTTTGTGTCTTACATAGAGAATAAGAAAGGTGTTGCAGTATCAAAAATCACATTATCTAAGTGGCTCTCTGACTGCATTAAATTCATTTACTCCTCCACTAATCAACCATTAACAACTAACGTTAAAGCCCACTCTACACGGGCTGTTTCTACGTCTTTAGCTCATGCAGCTCGCTTACCCTTGGATACCATCTGTGCAGCTGCCACGTGGTCAAAACCTCACACGTTTATTACTCCTTACAAAGTGGATAGGACCTCCAGGGACAGGGCTTCCTTTGGTTCCACTGTGCTCAGGAATGTTCTCCTGTGAGCCACCCAGGATCAGGGTGCTTGGGACGCTACCCACGTGTAAGAACAAAACGGCGAGATAGAACAACTTCACATAAGGAAGTTATGTCCTTACCATAATGTTCCATGTGAGTTGTTCGTCTCGCCTTTTTGTTCTTACATTCCTGCCCACCTTCCCCCTCCAGTTGAGAAAGATGGTTGCCTTGGTGGGTTGGTCGAGTTTTGTCAGCCTGTCTTGAAACTGTCTGTTTCTTCCTTCTACAATCTTATAGCTACCTAGATAGGTAGACACTATAGTTCTATTTCTTCCTGTAGGCTGTCTTGATTGCAGCATACTAGATCTGGGGATTTACAGTAGAGCATCATGGGATATACACTAGGTCTCGAGCTCCTCTGAGAGTCTGAGCTTAAAAAGCGGCCGAATTGGAGCCGAGGGATCGGCTCCGACCCATGTGTAAGAACAAAAAGGCGAGATGAACAACTCACATGGAACGTTATGGTAAGGACATAACGTCTTTATCTGGCATCCAGAAAGGACACTTTTTTGCCCCTCTGTATGCCATCAAAAGACAGATTGAATCTATTGGGCTGTATATGCTCAACAAATTCATCCACATTCTCTTCTCCCCATCACACCGAAAACTTAGATCATCAGTAAACCGAGCATAGAATTTAACATACTGTATATAAAATGATGATCTGTATATACACTCCAGTTCAAATAACCCCATACCCAGGTTGGCATATGCCGGGGGCAAATGCCGCCCCCATAGCCGTGCCTTGTTTCTGTTTTTTTTTTTTCTAAGCAGAACGTTAACAATTCCAAAATATACTCTGTGGCAGGAGATTCACCCATAAAAAAACTTAACAGCTTCAATACCAGAAGTATGAGCAATATTTTTATATAAACTTTGCACATCCATAGTGACAAAGTACATGTTCCTATTAATTTCCACATTATTAATTTTCTTCAAAAAATCAAAGACATCTTTAATGTATGCAGGTAGCAAAATCACCTTAGGTAATAACACCAAACATCCAGTATTATGAGTAAAGTATTTAGTCCCCGATACTATGGGGCATCCAGGTGGATTCAACAGACTTTTGTGTATTGGGCAAACAATAAAAACATGCAATGTCAGCACCATCCACACCAAATTTCTTTTTAGCATCATCAGAGGAAATATACCCCAGTCTTATACCCTTTCCAATCAGGTCCACATACTCACTAATAGCTGACCTGTACACAGAAAAGGGGACCTTCAGATAAACATTGTCATTGTTTAGGTGTCTACAGCACATATCCAAATATTGGGTTACATCCATAATTGCAAGTTTGTTGCCCTTATCAGAGGGCTTAAAAATAAGATTCTTGTTATTGCTGAGAGCTACCAGAGCAGAACATTCAGCTTTTGTTAAATTATATATGATGTTATTAACATTCCCCAGAAACTCATACATTTCTTATTCCACTGAAAATTTTAACATCTTGTACAATTGTAACACCTTCTCATTGTTAAAAATAGGAACACACTTGCTTTTTGCAGAAATCATGCTAGTATCAAATACATAATAAGCATTAGGAGTTTCATCTGATACATAAGAATAAAAGCTATCCATATCTGAATCAGAATCAGTATCATCTGAATCATAATCTAAAGAAGCCATCTTACCATTAAACAATACTTTAAGCTCCAGTTTCCTAATAAATCTAAAAATGTCACACTTTAACTCATAAATACGTGGCATAACAGTAGGAATGGATTTAAGTCGACATTCTAAAACGGCCTTTTAACAGTCATCAAGAACATAACCAGACAAATTAACAATATACGAATGACAGTTACCATTTACCCCTTTTCCGTTGTGGGAACTGCTGGGGTTGTTGTTGCCAATGTCCATTATATTGTCCCTCTCTCTGGCGTTTCTTGCTCTGTGGCCCCCCCAAATTGAGTACTTGTGCTGTTCCGAAAGTTCTGTTGATGCTGAGCCCCATTCTGGGGTTCAGGAAGTGGGGGAAAGTCATTTTTATTCACAGCATGCATATCCTCTTCTCCATAGGAAATAAAACTAGTGGAAGCATGTGCAGAGGAAAACGAAGACTGTTCTCCATCATTATTCCCCTGCTTAAATGAAACTCACCGTAAAAGTTTCTTCCGGTAAGTCCTGGACAGGAAGGGCGTACCATTATCGTAGTCGCGGGTGTCACTAGTCAGTTTATGCAGTTTTTTATCCAGAATTTCCTTCTCATAATTCTGTAATTAGACATTAACATCTTTTAAGATTTTATCAATAAATTCTGTGTTCGTTTTAGAAACCAGATTATTACATGTGGAGCTAATTTCTGTTTGCAGTTTTTGTTGTTTCACCCTATCTCGTTCAGTCAATATAGCAACCCATTCTAAGGTGTACTTGTGTGCTGCACGCACCCACCTTTTATGAAAAGCAACATCTATTTCATCGTTCATATCAAAAGGGGTTGCAGGATCCTTATACACCCTTGAACCACGGGGGGGGGGGGGTGATATCAAGCTCCACATATTTATTCAAACTATGTAAGTTAAGGAATACAGAAGTTTACTTAAAGAGCAATTTCTCTAAGGAATCACACAGTACCTTAGTTTCAGGATTCAAAGATGCATCAAATCTTCTGCCCACATTAGAGAGGGGATTTGGAAGATGATGGCTGCGAACAGATTCCCACCTGTGCCACATACTAGATACCTCTTCAGGTCCACCACCTGATCTAATAACAGCCTCTGAAGTTTGAACACAGCCATTCACTTGCCTCAAATAACTGTCCATAGGACGTTGCTGTAAATCCGATTGGCTTCCAAGAAAAACCCTTGGAATATCCATGTTAGGGTCACTGGTCATGCCAAAATAATACACAACTAAAACAAAATAAAATAATATAAAGAAACAACCAAAAGACCAGTAACCCAGTAGAATCCAGAAGTATTTTATTCACTCTCTTCACTCTCTTCACTCTGTGACATCTTGGCTAGAATGCCTTCAAAGGAGAAAACACACCCATAAAAACACTCCATATAAAAAGGAATCTGTCTTCTTGCAGGCTTTTTGTGCCCAACCTTCTACTTCTTGGGTGACCCCACCTGCTGATGAATTAAACACATCATGCAGCATGTCTGGAAGGCCCCTTACACTACAGATCCTATCCCCCAGAGACTGGACAAAATTCTGCACCAGAAGATCAATCCTACTGGTCTAAAGGTTTAGTGGTAGATGCTAAGGTGGTGGCGGCAGCCACAAAGAAGGAACTCCCAGAGGAGAGTCCTGCTGTCCATCCTCCAAACTGAGAGTCGCGGACGATGGACAGATTTGGGAAGCAGGTCTATGCTTCAATGACCTTTGCCATATAGTTGTTGAATTTCTTGGCACATTTCATGCGTTTTCAAAGGGACCTGATAATTGAGCTGTCAGGAACCTTGGCAGGGGCAGTGTCTGACGAGGTACGCAATAAAATTGCCTCCCAGCTTGTGACCCTAGAATCAATATCAAACTCGTCTATGCGGCTTATTATACACACAGCCAAAGGGACGGCCAGGGCAGTGGGTACAGGCATTGCCGCTTATGTGACTTTGTGGACCCTTTCAGTTCTTCCTTTGTCAGTGCTCCGGTTGATGTTCCCTCTTTGTTTGGCCCAAAAGTCAGAGACACATTAGCCAGGTGTGAGAAGGATAGAAAGACCCTTTTTGCTGTTGGCCTGCATTTTTCCACTCCTCAACGACCTTATTCCAGGAATCAGAGGGGTGGAAAGATGTGGTTCAGGAAGTCCCAAGGGCCTTTTTGGGACACACGTGGCAAGTTTTCCTCCCGGGGCAGGGGGGGAACTCATCAGGAAGACACCCCCCCATGGCAGAGGGGGCCTGCATAATCAGGGCTCCAGAGATTCTTTCCCTGGACAACTCTACCAGTGCTCCTGAGCAGCGGCCCGATTGCTTACCTCTGGAAGCAGTCGGGGGAAGATTATCTCTGCATCACTTAGCCTAGCATTCAATAACATCAGATTCCTGGGTGCAGACCATAATCACCAGAGGTTACCACATCCCCTTCGAACTTTATCCAAGACCACAAAGGCAAATTCCTGATGTTCCACCCAGTCAGAGGGATACAGCAGCACTAAAAATCCAAAAGCTGCTTCAAAAAAGAGTCATCCAAACAATCCCACCAGACCAAATAGGATCTGGATTTTACTCGAGATTCTTTTTAGTGCCAAAAAAGATAGGGGACTGGAGGCCAATTCTAGACCATGGCGTTTTGAACAGGGTTGTTCGACAGACAAAATTCCAGATGGTCACGGTGCAGTTAATCCTTCCTTTTCTGAAAAAGATGATGATATGTGCTCTTTAGATCTCCAGGATGTGTATTACCACATAAAAAATGGCCAAGTGTTCCAGAAGATACCTCAGTTTCCAGCTGGGGGCCAGTCATTACCAATTTCAAGCACTGCCCTTTGGTCTCACCACAGCCCCCAGGGTGTTCACCTAATGCATGCCAGTGATAGCAGCTCACCTAAGGCTACAAGGATTCCGCTTGTTTCTGTATTTAGATGACTGGCTCCTCACCACCCCCACCAGGCATCTATTGCTTCATGCATTGGACTCCATTCTAAAGCTTGCAGATTTCTTAGGCATTTCAGTAAACCGCAAAAAGTCAAAACTATCCCCCATACAAGACATAGAATTCATCAGAGCAACATTCAACACAAAATCATGCCTGGCTGCTCTGCCTCTTCACAGACTGCAAAGGTTGAGGTCACAGCTTCAAGTGATACTCTCTCAAGACAAAGTCCCAGCTCATTTAGTCTTACAGCTTCTGGGGTCCATGGTAGTGACAGTCACCCTAGTTCCTCTGGTGCGATACCTCATGAGGCTGCTCCAAAGGCTGCTGGCATCATAGTTATCTTTGTTAACACACCCAATGTCCTACTCAGTCCGCATAACCAACCGATGCAAGCAGGACCTATATTGGTGGATGAAGCCAGGAGAGGAATTATGGAGTCGACCTTTATCCCCATCCCATCCCAAGGCCGTAGTGACCATGGATACTTCCCTGATGGGGTGGAGGGGGTGGGGCCTTTTCAGGGAAAGAGAGTCCAAGGCACTTGGTCACCCTAAGTGGCCAATTTGCATATCAATGTCCTAGTGGTCTTAGCATTCCAAGCATTTCAGTCTGCCCTCCCTTCGGGGACAATTGCTATCCAGTCAGACAACATGTCCATGGTCTGATACATCAACAAACAGGGGGGAACCAGATCCTACCCTCTATGTTGGGAAGCCCTAAGAGTGTGGCAATGGGTGATCACCTCCAACTGCTTTCTGATAGCAATGCACATTCGGGGAATTCCAAAGTGATCACGGACAAACTGAGCAGATGCATACTCCTGCCTCATGAGTGGTCCCTCAATCCCAATGTGGCGACGAAGAACTTTTGTCGATGGGGTCAGCCTTGCTGTAACCTGTTTGCCTCTCCCAGCCATAAACCACAAACCCACAAGCTACTTTGCCCTGTCCCCCCCTCGGGGGAGTCCACGAGGAAAGCTCTCCTACACAATTGGCACCCATGACTGATTTCTGCCATTCCCTCTAATACACCAGTTTTTGAAGAAAGCCCAATGGTTGAGAAGCAAAGCAATCCTCATTGCACCTTATCGGCCCCATCAAGTCTGGTTCCCCTTTCTCTGGCCTCATCTAATTCATCGCCTATGGACTCTGGATCCATCTCCAGACCTGTTGTCTCATCCGCAGGGACTGGTCCATCCCAACCTACAAAGTCTCAAGTTGACGGCTTGATATCTCCATTTCCAATGATTGCCAGGCAGAATAATCTATCCTCCCCAGTACAACAGATACTTCTGCCTTTTCATAAACCATCCACCAGGAAACTTTACCTTAGTAAATGGAACAGATTTGTATTTTGGTCTCACGGAGAAGGAATTGACCCATTTTCAGCCTCGATTAATAAGGTATTAGAAAACGTATCAATCTTATTCCAATCAGGAGCCTCAGCTTTGACCATTAGAGTTCATCTAGCTGCTATTTCAGATTTTCTTAATGACTTCGATGACCTTTCCTTAATGTTTCACCACCTCTGCAAAACCTTCCTAAAGGGTGTTTTACATTTGAAACCACCTTTTAAAGAACCTATCGAACCTTGGAATTTAACTGTAACCTTGTAAAAGCTTGGTCCATCAGCCCTTTGAGCCAGCAGCCTCCTGTGATATCAGATTTTTATCTTGGAAGACCCTATTCCTGGTGGCCATCACTTCAGCCAGGAGAATATTAGAATTGCAGGCTGTGTGTGTATCAGTTAGAAATAACCCCTCCTTTCTACCCAAAGTAGTATCAGACTCAAATATTAATCAGTCCATAGACCCACCAGTTTTCTTCCCAAACTTCTCAAACAAAGGAGAATATTGTTTGCATTTGTTGGATGTACACAGACAATTAAATTTTTACTTGGCTAGATCGAAATTGTTCAAGAAATCAGATCAATTATTGCTATCCTTTTCAAGTACTTGACTGGGCAAACCAGTTTCTAAAGTTACTTTATCAAAATGGTTGAGAGATTGCATCACCTTTGTTTATGACCAAAATAAACTGAACCTGTCAACCAAGGTCAAGGCTCATTCTACTAGATCAGTTTCCACTTCAGTAGCCTTTCATTCTAGAGCCTCTATGGATGACATTTGCTCAGTGGCCACCTGGGCTACCCTTCATACCTTTATCACTCATTACAAATTGGATATGGTCTCCAGGGGAAGAGCATCCTTTGGCTCAATGGTGCTCAGGAATATCCTTCTCTAGGGCCTCCCAAGGTTTAGAATGAATGAAGATTGACAACATCAGATAAGGAAGTTATGTTCTCACCATAATGTTCCATCTGTGTTGTCGATCTTCATTCGTTCTTGACATCCCACCCTCCTACCCCCCTCCAAAGACTCCTAGATGTTTGGAAATAGTCCTGGGATCATGATAGGGTAGTTGCTCAAACAAAGCTGTCACTTTTTCTCCATATTCTATGGGCAAAACTTGATCTGAAGGGAAGGGAAGAGAGGCACTATGGGTAGCCTTAGCTCGAGAGTTTCTGGCTCACGTGAGCTTGATACAACAGATGGAACATTATGATAAGAATATAACTTCTTTTTTTGCACATTTATCAATACCAAATTACATTCTTATTTCATCTGAGAAAGCTTTAACAACTTGCAATTGTGCTTTCAACTCCTCATGTGATAAACTCAACAGTTTTAAGTCATCCAGAAAAGTTTGATGAGAAGTTTTTATACAAGGTTCTTTTCTGAATGCCAAATTGTAAAAATATGGCCTAATCTGTTAAGTAAATAGCTTAATAAATTAAAGACAACACAAAACATCAGTGGTGACAAGGAATCACCCTTAAATATCCCCCTTTGAATTTTTATCCCTTGGTTAATAATTTGCCCTTTATCACAGCTTAACTGCAAAGTGGTTTGCCACTGTCTCATGGTCGCTGTAATGTAATCAGTCAGTGTAGGGTGTATCTTATACATCCGTAAGCACTCCTTTATCCATGAATGTGAGATGCTGTCAAATGCTTTTTTGTAATATATTCATGCCATAATTAGATTCTTCCCCTTTTTGTTCCATTGCCATAACTGAGTTTTTTTCTAAGTGACAATAAACTGTGTCTGCATCAGTTCCAATGCATAGTTTGTATATTGTCAGAAGGGAAGTTATTGGTCTGTAGTTTTTAGGGACTCTTATCCTTAAAGAGCGTGATGATATGAGGTATTGGCAGCTATGCCAAGAGAAGTAGGGCAGTGGATGTGTAATATATGCAAGCAGAGCTAGCTGTAATTTTGTAAAGAATTATATTTCATTTGTATATCAAACTGATTTGTACAGATGCTTGTGTTGAAAAATGTATTTGTAAAGCTGCTTGTGTTAAAAATGTACCAACCGTGTGCCCTGCTGGACAGAAAAAAAATATATGCATTATTGTAACTGTTTAAATGGGTTTACAATCAAAATGTTAAGAGTCCCAACACTGAACCACTTATGCGAACGCTAAACTCCGACTACAGTAAAACACGAACACCGACATTTCGAACCGTATAATCATGCCCCCTTTTTGACCCATGTTAACACTTGCTTTCTGGTGAGGAGCAGTCAGAAATGTCACTGTTCAGTTTTATTTCGACAGTCTGACCTTTAAGTAGTTTGGATTTCACAGAGATGGGTCGACGAAATGCACATGTGACTATGAGCATTCAACATTTTGATAGTAAATTGTTTAAATGTATATGTTTTAACAAAGGATATGGGAAGAGACAAGGTTAATCTCAGACTTTGAAAATGTTCTGAAATTAAATTACTCGGTCTAGGCCATAAAGATGTTATTTCACAGTTTTGAATGAAGCCAGACACTCAACATTTTGATAGTAAATTGTTTAAATGTATATGTTTTAACAAAGGATATGGGAGGAGATGAGGTTCATCTCAAACTTTGAAAATGTTCTGAAATTAAATTACTGGGCCTAGGCCATAAAGATGTTATTTCACAGTTTTGAATGAAGCCAGACACATAGTGTCTGTAATACACATGTTAAATTAGCCCCTGCAGGAAGAGTGGAAGATTTTTATGGTTTTATGACTTCCAGGAGCTGCAGCAGTTCTTATCAAGGCTCTGTGTGTGTGTATTATTGACAATTATGTGGTAAATCCTGGCATTTTCTAGCAGTGGGGATTGCATGGGAACCAGAAATCAGATGACCAAATGTAGGTGATGTCATTCTAGAATCCATCACTAAAATAATGTTTAATACTAGTTCAGACTAAAGTCTCATGGCACTGTGTTTTGGAAACCTAACATAGAAGGATTACTCACCTACTTCATTGTACCTTGCTCTAATAAGTGACCAGGTTATAGTAACTCTTTAGATTAGTCAGGGAAATATTGTGAGATTAGTTAAGTACTGATGTGAAGTTGTTCAATATTGCCGTTCATTCTTTACTGATGGGTTCGGAGCCGATCCCTCGGCTCTGATACAGCCAATTGCAAAGCTCGAGGTCTTCAAATAGCTCGAGGCCAAATCCCTATTCCACGATGCACCTGGAATTATCCCAGATCTAGTTTGCCACTGCAATAGATCGGAGGTTCTGAATTAGCTCGGGCCAGTAAACTGTTTTTTCTATCTATTCTGATATTTAAATAGTTGGTATACTTAGTTTTACAAAGCTCTTACAGCTTTATAGTGTGTATTTCTGCATTTTAGTCTCTTCCCTTGGTGTGTTATAAAGTCTTCTAGTGGCCTCTTGTTTTAGGCCTAGTTTAAAAGTTTTTGCTAGTTATTAGTGTGTGCTTAGTCTGTAAAAAATATTTAATGTGTAGAGTTTTTTTTTCTTTAGTGTGCTTAGCCTTCAGTTGTTTTAGGAAAGGCTTAAAGTTATAATTACTGTTACAGTTTTTTGTATTAACAGTAATTTGTCTGACTTGGATATTTCATAGAATAATTATACTGTGTGTTTTCTTAGCAGCTATCTTTCCTTTTTTATATAGGTTCATAGGTTCATACTAGGCTATCTGCCCTAGGGCATTTATAAGCCTAGCCAGAATGTGTTTGGCTTTCGCCACCCATTTTAAATTTATTTTGCTATGCCCTTTTTCGAGGTTAGTATACTGTGCCTCTGTCTAACAGTGATACAGAAGTGATACCCAGGGTAAACCTACGATCTCCCATCCACTCATCAAGATTCCTCTTGAGTCAATGAGGGACTCTGCCTAACCTGGACTGGGATTTTATTCCAGAGTGAAGGGAGCCTCTGGGTTATGAATCTGTCCCTCCAGCATGTCCTATTTATTTCAGTGCTGAGGTTCAAGTCTCTCGAGCGTGTAGCTCGATGGGATTTGGATTTTCTGAGGTGCAGCATGTCCATTAATTCCGGGTTGGACATGGCTTTATACATCAGGCACAGATCGCCTCTGAACAGGCGGTATGCCACTGAGTAGAGCTGGTGTTTCTTTAACCGGGCAGCATATGGCATCTGTTTGAGCCCTTTGATCCTCTTGGTGAGGTACTTTTGGGGTCTTTCCAGTTGCTGCAGGTGTCTGGTAAGGTACATCCCAAAGGGGCATTGTACTCAATTATGGGCCTGATGAGGGATGAGTAAAGAGGCACGATGACCTCCCCTGATCTAGATGTGAATCCCTTCATGATTAGGTGGGCTATATAAAATGTTTTTCTAACCACTTTGGCCACGTGGTTGTCAAATGAGAGATTGCTATCAACTTGGGTCCCCAGGTCCCTAATTACTTCTTCTGTACTTAATGGATTACCACCTATGTGGTAATTTGTGAGCACTTTGTTTTTGCCAAAGGGGATGGCTATACACTTTTTGGCATTTAGCTTGAGGCCATGGCTCTGGCACCAGTTGTCTGTTTCTATGAGGCCCTTTTGGAGGATGCTTGTGTCGGCTGGAGAGTCGATTATGGCGCCCAGTTTGCAGTCATCTGCGAACTTGGTCAGCCACAGTCCTTCCGTGTTGGCCTGTACCTCTGAGAAATATATACCGAACAAGAGAGGTCCCAGGACTGAGCCTTGTGGGACACCACTTGTAACTGGTTTGGAGTCTGACATGGCTCCAGCAATTCTAATCATGTGGGTTCTGTCCTTGAGCCAGTTTGCAATCCATCTAGTGACATAGGGGTTTATATTTAAGCTGGTGAGCTTATCTATAATGCCCAAGTGGGATATTGTATCGAAGGCTTTTGCGAGGTCCAGGTAGGCTGTGTGGACCACCTTCCCCTCGTCAATAGCTTTGGTGACTGTTTCAAAGAAATCAACCAGGTTTAAGAGGCAGGATCTGCCCTTAACAAAGCCGAACTGGGTAGGATCCAGTGTCTGTAGGTCCCCAATATCTTTATTTATGGGGTCCATGATGATCCTTTCCATAGCTTTGCAGACCAAGCTAGTCAGGCTTATAGTTATAGGATAGTTTCCATGATCCGTTGAGGCACCACCTTTATGGAGAGGGACCACTGTTGCTGTACGCCACTCTTTGGGCAAATATCCTGTAGTAAGGCTGAGATTGAACAGTAGTTTTATGTTTGGGTTTAGCTCTTCTTTGAGTTCAGGTAGGACGCAGCCCGGGACACCGTCTGGTCCCATTGATGCTGTGTTTTTTGCTTTGGAGAGGGCGGCTCTTACCTGAGCATATGAGATGTCAGGGGGGCAGCACTCTGCTGGGATAGATATTTGCCCTTTTGGTGGGGAGGGGGGAGAAGTTTGCGCTGAACCTGTCAGCTAGGATGTTGGCAATGTCTGTGGGTTCGGTGTATTTTTTGTCATTTTGGACTAATTCTGAGCATATCTGGGAATTACCACCCAGGTTCCTAACATAACTAAAGAAAGCCTTGTGATTATCCTTAGTGTCCTGTGCAATTTTTCTCTCGAAGCTGGCCTTAGACAATTTTATGCGTGCCCGTAGTTTTTTGCTAATACTGATCAGTGATGCCTTCCCTTTTTGGGATTTTGCTCTATCATTTAGTAGCTTCCTCCTTCTATTGTATAGTTTGTTTATGGCTGGGGTCCACCAGACAGGACGTCTGCCTTTGGAGGATTGGGTCTTGGTTTTATTTGGGATCGCATGATCCATGCATTCCTGAAGGTCTGCTTATATTGTGTATTAGACAGTCTGCTTATATTGTGTATTAGACAGTTGTGGTGACAGTAAAGGCTTTTACTGTCACATATATATATATATATATATATATATATATATATATATATATATATATGTATATAAATATTGACCTTTGCAGTTCTGCTGTGTGTGTGTGCGACTTAGCCTGCTTTTTTTAAGGCTTCTTGTAGTTAATTACTGCTAAATTTGTATTGTATGACAGTAAATTTTCTCAAATGGCTGACCAAGACAAGCACCCCAAGTCTGGGTTTAAAAAATGCCCAAAGTGTGGCCAAAAGATGTCTGTAACAGACAGCCACGTTAATTGTGTATACTGTCTAGGAGCTGTACATTTACAAGACAGCTGTGTTATATGCCATTCCTTCTCCTCAAGGGTCTTACAGGAAAGGAAGAGAAAATTGATTGACAGAGGGTTGTTGAAACCATCATTTTAGGAAGCTTTGAGTGACCAAGATGGACCCAGCAAGTCCTCAAAGTCTTCCAAGACTTCATACTCTAGAAAATCAAAGAAATCCTCGACTTTGGCTCCACTGCCATCGGAACTGACAGTCTTTAATTTTCGGACCGGTCCCCAGTCTTGGAAGCGGTGTCCAAAGCTCCTAAGAGTCCATTGCTTCAGTTAGTACCACCTTCGGTGCGCTCCTCTCAGTCCTCTACCAGCCTGTCAGATCTGGATGTGGATCGTGTGGTGCAGAAGCTGTTATTGGCACCGGCCTTGGCAAAAATGTTTTCAGCTTTGACCCAAATGGCTTTGGAGCCAAAGACCCTTGCACCAGCTCAAACTATTCCTCCTCCGAGCTATGCTGGTCCTTTGGAGCCGGAGGAGTCAGACCTGATGTTAGTGGAACCCTCGGAGCCAACTCCTGCTCCAGTGTCTTCGGCTCAGTGCACTCTGATGTCCTCTGTGCTGATCGAGGACTCTAGGAGCCGACACTCTCTGGTCTGGTCCGGGGAGGATAGTCGGACCGACTTGTCAGTTCCAACTCTGCCTCTCGGGGCTTCGGCTTGGATGAGCTCAGCTCCAACCTCTGGCTCGGAGCCCACTGTCCCAGTGCTGGGGGTGTCGACAGTTCTTCAGATCCATCGGTTCCCTCGCATCGGAGCAGAGGTGCTTTTAATGCCATGAGGAGAGTCATGTCTCCTAAGACATTCTCGACCTCAGGTTTGCCTTCCTCCTCCCCTAAAGTGCTTGTGTCTGCTTCTGCATCGCACATCCTGACCAAGCGTAGAGGCCCAGAGCCTCAGGAAGCCCCATTGGATGGCCCCTGCTCTTCCAAGACTTCACAAGAAGCTCCCACTGATGAGGTTCCCAGGGAGAGATTCTGTAAGAGGAAACATCTAGACTCCCCACAGGAGTCTCTAATGTCAGATACTGACTTAGATAAGTCAGAAGGGTCCCCACGGTCCCCCTCTGAGGATATCCCATTCGCTGAGATACTTGAAATCCTTAGGCAGAGGGGTGACTGGCAGTCCAAAAGCTCTACTGAAGATGAGTCAGTTCTCCTGAAGGCTTTTGGGTTTCAGCCCTCTACCTCTTGGGTGTCTGCGCCCTTCGATGAGCTGATGCAGCTGGTCTCACAAAGGGTGTGGGAGTCTCCGGATACTATGGAGCCTGTCCCTAGGAGGCCTAATAAATTAATCTTTGCCCCTCTTGACAAATCTTTTTTAACAAAAGGTGTTCCAGTTGATGCAATGATGGTGGCAGCGGCAGCCACCAAAAAGGAAATGTCTGAGACTTCTTCGTCTATCCATCCTCCTAACAGAGACTCCAGGATTATGGATAGATATGGGAAGCACATGTTTAGTTCAGCGAACTTTGCTCTTCATTCCCTCAACTATTTAACCCATTTTACCAGATTATAAAGAGATCTCCTTAAAGAGCTAGGAGATACTCGTCAGGGTACAGTAGCTGCAGGAGCTTCCGAGAAAGTTGCCGCCCAGCTTGCTACCCTCAATTCTACAGTCAACTCATCCATACGCCTCATCTCTTAAGCAGCTGATGGAATGAGTAGGGCAGCGGGTACAGGAGTTGCTCTTAGGAGACACTCCTAGATGCACTTGTGTTCATTTGCGAAGCCCTTCAAGTCATCTTTCATGAACACTCCCTTTGATGGCTCATCCCTTTTTGGGCCTAAAGTGAAGGAAACCTTAACCAAGTGTGAACAGGACGGAAAGACTCTGTCTGCGGTCGGGGTCCATTTTTCCACCCCTACCCGACCCTACCCTAAAGGTCAAAGGGGAGGAAATATGTGGTTCCGAAAAGCCCAAGGAGCCTTTCAGGACACACATGGTGAATCCCCCTCCAGAGGCAGAGGAGGAGACAATAATGGAAGACAGCGCCCTCATGGCAGAGGGGGTCCGCAACACCAGGGCGACAGGGATCCCTTCTCTGGGAAGCCCTACCAGCGCTCCTGAGAGGAGGCCCAACTGCCCTGCTCTGGAGGCAGTCGGGGGTCGCTTATCTTTGTATCCAGACACCTGGCTTAAAATAACAAAAGACAGCTTTGTACAAAGTATCATTTCCAGAGGGTACTTCATCCCATTCATCACACCCCCTCCACTCATAAGAAAAATCCCAGACATTCCACCCAGTTATAGGGAACAGGCAACAATAGAGGTCCAAATGTTGCTAAGAAAAAGAGTCATCCAACCAGTACCAGCAGACCAAACAGGATCCGGAACTTACTCAAGATTCTTTTTGGTTCCAAAGAAGACGGGGGACTGGAGACCCATATTGGACCTCAGCAGACTGAACCATTACGTAAAGAAAGAGAAGTTCTGGATGGTCACACTTCAGTCTATACTTCCCTTCTTAAGGAAAGACAACTGGATGTGCTCGATAGATCTCAAGGATGCATACCACCACATAAAAATGGCTAGGCCATCCAGGGATCATCTGTGCTTCTGGCTGGGAGCCAATCATTACCAGTTTTGAGCCCTGCCCTTTGGTCTCACTACAGCCACTAGAGTGTTGACCAAATGCATGGCAGTGGTCACGGCTCACCTGAGGCATCTAGGATTCCAGGTGTTTCCGTACCTAGACGATTGGCTCCTTACCGCCACCACCAGGCATCAACTCATTCGGGCCAGGGTGTCCACTCTTTCACTCTGCAATCATCTGAGCATTACAATCAACTCAGAAAAATCTGCCTTGTCACCATCGCAGCATATTGTTTTTATTGGAGCAGAGTTGGACACCATCACCACCACACTAAGGCTCCCAATAGAAAGAGTATTTTTCTTCATCAGCATGTCAGCGTTCTAATATCTAAAGACAGAGCACCAGCATCAGAAGTTCTGAAATTATTAGGCATGATGGCAGCAGCAATTCTAGCCATACCACTAGCTTATATGCACATGTGGATACTACAATGGCTGTTGTTCACTCAGTGGTCTTACCAAGAGCTTCCCATGCCTCACACTATAATGATCACAAATTCCTGCAAAAAGTACCTTCAGTGGTGGTTGACCTCACTTCATGTCATTATAGGACGCCCATTTGTGCTACCCCCTCTAGCGGCCACAGTGACCAAAGACACTTCCTTGATAGGGTGGGGGCATTTTCAGGGAAAGACAGCCCAAGGCACATGGACCGATCAAGAGTCACATCTGCATATCAATGTCCTGGAGATGAGAGCAGTACTTCTGGCATTGCAGTACTTTCAGGACTCTCTTCCTCTGGGTACGATTGCAATTCAGCCAGATAACATGTTGGTGGTCGGGAATTTGAACAAACAAGGAGGAACCAGGTCTTACCCCCTTTGTTGCAAGGCTCTCAGAGTTTGGCAGTGGGCTGTTTCCACCCAGAGCTTTCTGTTGGCAACGCACATCCTGGGGAAATCCCACGTGATAGCAGACAAGCTGAGCAATGCTATCTTGTTGCCCCATGAGTGGTCCCTCAAGAAAGAAACAGTGGACAAGATATTCCACAGGTGGGGCCAGCCTTGATGCGACCTTTTTTGCTAGTCACATGAACATGAAATGCAGAAGCTACTTAGCCCTGATTCCCCCTCCGGGAGAAGCCTCAAGGGACGCACTCATACACGACTGGCCTCCGGGTCTCCTCTATGCATTTCCACCAATCTAGTTGATACCCAAGGTTCTACAGAAAGCAAAAACCCTGGGAAGGACCATCATTCTAATAGCCCCTCATTGGCCTCATCAGATTTGGTTCCCCTTCCTTCAATTTCATCTTTTGGAGGACCCTTAGATTCTGGACCCAGTTCCAGACCTTCTGATGCACTCATTGGGGGATCTTCCTCTCTGCAGTCTCTGAAGCTGACAGCTTGGCTGCTCCAATTCCCATTATAGCCAGGTTCCATAACCTCTCCAATGAGACAAAACAGATCCTTTTATTTTCTCATAAATCTTCTACTAGTATATCTTAGCAAATGGAAAACATTTTCTGTATGGGCCTCTAAAAATAATATTGATCCTTACAAAGCCCCTGTGGCCTCCAATTTTGACTATGATTTTTAACAAAGGAGCTGCAGCAACAACAGTTCGTGTTCAATTGGCTGCTATTTCTAACTTTCATCTTAGATTTTAAGGGTTGAATATCATGTCTCACAAGTTATACAAAGCTTTTCTCAAAGGGACTTTTCATGTTAGACCACCTGTGAAATCTCCCTATTCTCCATGGAATCTAAATTTTATGCTTTCCTGGATAATTCTTCCGTCATTTGAACCAGCTTCCTCTTGAGACCTAATTTTTATCATGGAAGACCATCTTTCTGGTAGTTATTACTTCTGCCCGCAGAGTGTTAGAGCTTCAGGATTTATCCATCAAGCCCCCCTATTTGATATTTCATGCTGACAGAGTCTCAGAACAAACCCGTCATTTTTGCCCAAAGTTTGCACTGAAACCAATCTCAACCAAATTATTGATTTGCCAGTGTTTTTCCCCAACCATTCGAACAATTTAGAATACATGCTGCACAAACTTGATGTTCACAGATAATTTATTTGGATAGAACAAAAGATTTCAGAAAATCAGACCAACTTTTTGTTTCATTTTCAGACTCCAGGAAGGGTAGACCAGTGGCTAAAACAAATCTGTCTAAACGGTTATTACCTATTCAGCTGTCAATATGCCTTTGCAACATAAGATTAAAGCTCACTCAACCAGAGCAGTTTCTACATCATCTGCTTTTTCTGCCAGACTTCCCATTGATAACATCTGTGCAGCAGTCACTTGGTAAAAACCTCATACCTTTATCACTCATCACAGAGTTGACAAAGGCCTCCAGGGACAGGGCCTCCTTTGGATCCACGGTGCTGAGAAATATACTCCCGTGTGCCACCCGAGGTTGATGGTGCTTGGGACGCTACCCATCAGTAAGGAATGAACGGCGCGATTGAACAACTTCACATAAAGAAGTTATGTACTTACCATAACGTTCCATGTGAGTTGTTCATCTCGCTTTCATTCTTACGTCCCTCCTTCCTACCCCCTCCTGGGCTGTTAGATGACTGAGATGCTGGATCCATCCTGGTTACTCAGTCCTTCTGTACCTTTCTCTTGGGAGTGAAAGAATGACATATGGTATTATTATATGCAGCAAACAAGATCTGAGGTAATTCCAAGTGCGTCATGGGATAGGGACTTGGCCTCGAGCTATTTGAAGATCTCGAGCTTTGCAATTAGCTGTATCGGAGCCGAGGGATCGGCTCCAAACCTATCAGTAAAGAATGACGGCAAGATGAACAACTCACATGGAACGTTATGGTAAGTACATAACTTCTTTTTTAACTCATCACATTGAAGCAAATAGCAATTATTGCAAATAAATTTCTGAATGTCCCTAGTATCAACATAATAATGCAAAGTCATGTCAGAATTAAAGTCCTGCCTCTGTTCAGCATTACACCCCACAACACTTGATAAAGCCAGATCTTCTTTTAAATCCTTAATAATAATGGGTACATATTTACCTTCCCTCTCACTAAGGACGTCTTGGTACAGTTCATCAGTCAATACGCAGGAGTACCCTTGAGCCAAAAACATGGATTTAAGCTTGTCAAATTCCACAATACAGGTTTCATCATCCAGCGTAAGACAAAACACCCTGATGAACTGGCTCTTGACTGCCCCTTTCTTCGGATGAAAGGGGTGACAACTGGTAAAATACAAAAACTTTTTAAATCTTAAAAATCAGCACAGTCAGAGGTGCAGAAATAAGAACCTTGGAGGTGTACACTTTAACACAAATCCAAAAGTCTGTAATGAATGCCAGCAATACACACAGAAAACACGAATACCACACTTAAAACGCTTAACTTAATTCACCGCGTTTTTCATCTCATAAGCACTGAGACTTCCTCAGAAAAGTGAACTCACTGCTAACAATCCTACCTTTTATAACATTATTGGCATTAACTAATAAACATCACTTCCTTTAAATATTTCTCTATTCTAATTTCTCAACTTCAAAATTTTAAACCATACAACCTTAATATACCCTACTTTGTTAAAAAACAATCCTAGTCTACTGTAATCTTAATAATCATATTAAAATATCCATTTTTATTCTGTGGTCTTCAGTAAGGGATATGTAAAAATTAAAAGTTAATCAAAATTAAAATGAGCAAATAGTAAAAGCTGTGTTTCTTGTTTCTCTGCTGCCATCCGCTGATCAAGAATGAAACTACAGTGAATTATAAATTATTTAAAACACTAAATAAAAGCAAAAGTAATACAAAATATTCATATAAATATAAATAAGTTAAATATGTATTAAATTAGGTGCCTTTAAGTACTCCTTCAAACATCATAATAGATGAATTAACTCAATTAGTTCAGATGCTATCACAAAGCATTAACAGTGTGAAGCGGTGGCAGAGTTCGTTGTTGTTGCCAGGAAACCTGGGTAACCTTTATAAGGAGCTCAGCGATGAATCGGAAGTAGTTAGTATCCACGAGGCGAGCCAGCGTCTTGTAGAAGAACAGATGGAGAATTCACTGGATTTACTACCTAAAGTGTTCCGTTCGCCGCAGGAGGACAGTTCCACTAATATTCAATCCAAATATAGCGAAGGAGCGAGACCAAAGGATAAATGACTGCTAAAGAAGAAAGGTGACTTTAATAATACTTATAATAAATCTAAAATGAACGATCCTGCTAGTTTGTATAACAAGGACGATATTGTACATAATAATGACATTACTGAAAGAGAATGGTCGAACTGGCTACACAGTAATAAATATTCTTTTAATAAACAAACTAATGAGATTGGTGAAGCCAGAACATATCAAGAAAACGTTAATGTATTATATGATTTAATGTTTAAATATAAGTCCTTGCAGTGTGACAACTGGTACTTGAAAGAGTGTTTACAAGCTAATATAGTACCGAAAGGCTTAAGAGTCTATAGGTACCCTAATAATGATAAAGAAGTTACTATGTTTCATATGGAGCTAGTTAATATTTTTGATAAATGTGAGTTTGCCATAATGGAAGCTATAATTAAAAATAATCAAAGGGATATGGAAAATATATATGACCAAATAGTTAAGGTTAATGAAAGGATTACATATGACTTATTACACTCTGTAGAAGAAGAAAGAAGTAAGTGTTTAGAAATTAAAACTAAAATAGATAGTAAAATTAGCTATCTAGTGAGAAGGAAGAGGAAAAAGTTTGCCAGAGATGTGGACAAATACAAAGAGGGCAGAAGTTATCCTAAGCCTAAGTCTTACTTTGTAAAAGGGAGGGGGAACAGATTGGATGATACAAGTGATAGCTCAGTAGAAAGGCTGACAATCAATAAAATTAGGACCATGAGAATAGAAATCATAGAGAAGACGTTAATTTGAGGTTAAATGACCCTTTAGAGTATCCCTCTTTAAGGAGGTCCGAGAGAATCAGAAATCAGTCAGTAAATTATTACCCACACAACTACCACCAAGGGAGAAATCAGAAATAGAGAACCCTAGAGATAACTTTAAGCAACAAGAAAACAACTATGAAGCCATAACTGAGAAAGATAGTGTATATTCTTATCAGAATTACAATATATATAACTGCAGTAACATTATTTTAAATAAAATGTATTTTAACTTATTTATGAAAGATTTAAAATATGTGCCTAGTAAGAAGAGTGATATTAATCAGATCATATTAGATTTAAAACTCTTCACCAGAATAAAAATTTAGAGTTCTTATTCCATAAGAAAGAAAAAGTTACACATGTGGATAGTGAACTTAAAAGAAAAAGTACTTATAATCCCCCACTTCACCCCTAGTTAAAAATTTTTGAAAATATGGTGGAAAAGGAATTGTGAAAGAAATTGGAGAACCAAAGGGTCCGTTTCAACCTTACAGAAGAAGAAATGGAATTACTATACGAAATTAGAAATAATGAGAATATTAGGGTTATGAGACCGGACAAAGGGGGAAGTATGGTGATAATGGACAGTATAATTTATATAGGAAAATAATGAAAATTTTAAATGATACAAATATGTACCAGTGTCCAAGAATGAGATAAATATAGCATATAGTAAGATTGATTTTAGATTACAAGATATGCTCGCAGAAAATCTTATTGGCATAGAGGAGTTTAATTTTCTAAGAATAGAGAAGCCTATGATACCATCTCTTTTTTGAATACCAAAGGTTCACAAAAGTGTTTTGGATCCTCCTATGAGACCAATAGTGGCAGAAAATGGATCTAAAACACATTGTATAGCACATTATATTGACAAGAAATTAAAAAGGTTGGAAACGAAAGGTACAGGTTTCTTAAAGGATTCATGGGATTTTTTAAGAGAGGTAAAAGATAATTTATACAAGGAGAATATTTTATTTGAAACTATAGATATTATAGATCTTTTCTCAGTGATTCCACATAAAGTAGGGCTTAAATGGTTTGAGGAAGCAATATCTCAGAATGGTATTTATATTTTTAAAGAATTTAGGACTCTTAGAATTAATGGAAATAGTAGTATATAACAATTTCATTGCTTTTGAAGGGGAATTCTATAATCAAATAAGTGGAGTAGCTATGGGTGCAAGTTGTGCACCCAACTACACCAATATTATATTAAAAATATGGGAAAATAAATATATTTTAAATTCCCTGTATGTACAATATTGGAATTTATATAAAAGGTTTTAGGTGACATCTGTATTTTCTGGACAGGCACAGAGCAAACATTCCTAGAATTTATTGAGTATATAAGACATACTGCAGATTTTTTTAAAATTCACATACAGAATTGAAAAACTAAAGGTTAATTATTTAGACGTAACAATACAAGTTAAAGAATGAGAACAAGGGTTTAAATCTATGATTTATAGAAAAAGTACTTTTTCAAATTCCTACTTACATTTTACAAGTGTCCATCCATATAAACAAAAACACAGTATAGTTAAGGGTCAATTTATTAAAGCCTCTAGGGTGACCTCAGAGGAAGACGATTTTTGGAGAGAAATTGAAATAATTAAAAACATGTTTATAGAAAGAAAATTCTAAAAAAAAAAAAAATACCTTATTAGATTAATAGAAGAAGTAACACAAGAAATTTTAGAAGGTAGGGATAATAGATATTCTCCTATTTTAGGTAAGAAAATATAGTATTATATAGAAAGATACACCATGATTGCAAATAATCAAAAAAAGAGAACAATGAAAGGTATAAAGCTGCTTTCACAATGAACTATAACTATAGTACCCCCCATTGTGACTAAAATTATCAGTTCTCTTTGGGAGTTATGTAAGGGTTTTCAGATGTGGAAAACTTATTTGAGGGTCCTATTCAATTTATATACAAAAAAGCCTGACTATTAAGAATATATTAGAAAAACATCAGTCAACTAAGAGAATTACTTCCATAAGGAAAAAAAGGAACGTACAAATGTGGTAAATGTATGCAATGTAAACGCATTAGTAACACTAGTTGTATATACATTCCAAGTAGAGATAAATTGATTGACGCTAAAGAATATAGTAACTGTGAAAGTAAAGGCTTGGTATATTTACCTATTTGCAAGGTATGCAATGCATTCTACATAGGTAAAACTGAAAGGACACTCAAGAAAAGAATGTAAGAGCATTTTTACAGTATTACAGCTTCCATTTACAACAATGCTTTATTCAAACATTTGTTCTTTTGTAAAAAAAATTAAGTATATGTTTTTTGTGTTAGAGACTGTCCCATTGAACAATAGGGGAGGTCTATGGGAGTAAAGACTAGAAGTCCGGGAAACATATTGACAAATATATTTACAGGTCAATGAGACTCTGGGCATTAATGACAGTACATCAATATTGCCATTATTAAAAATGAGAGTAGCTAGATTATAAATAAGTTTTCAGAGAACGTGATATTCATTTATTGCTTTACTTCTTTTGTAATATTGTACCTTACTTGTTACTCCTTTTACTTACCATTATGATTTTTGAAAGAGTACTTAAAGGTACCTAATTTAATACATATTTAATTTATTTATATTTATATGAATATTTTGTATTACTTTTGCTTTTATTTAGTGTTGTAAATAATGTATAATTTACTGTAGTTTCATTCTTGATCAGCAGATGGTAGCAGAGTAACAAGAAACACATCTTTTACTATTTGCTCATTTTAATTTTGATTAACTTTTAATTTTTACATATCCCTTATTGAAGCCCACAAAATAAAAATGTAAATTTGAATATGATTATTAAGATTATAGTAGACTAGGATTGTTTTTTAACAAAGTAGGTTATATTAAAGTTGTATGGCTTAAATTTTTGAAGTTGAGAAATTAGAATAGAGAAATATTTAAAGGAAGTGATGTTTATTAGTTAATACTAATAATGTTGTAAAAGGTAGGACTGTTAGCATTGAGTTCACTTTTCTGAGGAAGTCTCAGTGCTCATGAGATGAAAAATGTGGTGAATTAAGTTAAGCGTTTGTGTGGTATTCGTGTTTTCCATGAGTATTGCTGGCATTCATTAAAGATTTTTGGATTTGTGTTAAAGTGTGCACCTCTGAGGTTCTTTTTTTCTGCACCTCTGACTGTGCTGATTTTTAAAATTAAACAAGTTGGCACGTTCAGTGCTCTCAACACTGTTTCCTTTTTTTGAAAATACAAAAACTGTTACAAAATGCTGGCTTCTTAAAAATGCAAGTAACAAAACGAACATTCGTTCTTCCAAATTTCAATATCCAACAAATTCACACAGATTTTATCCACCCTGTAGGTAAATTTGAGGAATGATGATGCTTTAAATTGAATAATAAAGTCATCAAACCTGACCAGATGATAAAAAGGTCATCCAGGTAGAGAAAATATCCAAAGCAATGTGAATAGTGCTCAAGGTTGAAGACCATTTCCATCTCCCATTTCAACAAAACCATATTTGCAAAAATGGGGGCACACACGGCCCCCCCATAACTACATTTTTGAACTGCTTGTAATGTTCTCCCTCAAATGAAAGAAAATTATTTTTCAACACCAATTCCATAAAATTACCAACCAGCATGTTATCAATGTCTGAAAGAGATCCATTCCTAGTAGCCATCTCTTGAAACCACTCAAGCCCTTCCTCATGAGGGATAATGGTATAGGGCTCTGTCACATGTTGCCAACAAAAATTCATTTCCACATTCAATGCTCTGAGCTTATCCAACGGATCCCAAGGGTCAGAAATAATGTGCTTGAATTTACCACAAAGTTTCTGTAGTTTTTGATCAATAAACTTCACCAGTGGTTCAGTCACCAAGCCCCCAGCTACAACTGTTGGCCGCATAAGGGGATCAGAAATACTTGAATGAATTTTCTGGATCCCAAAGATATTTGGAAAGGTGGGGTGATGAACTTTAAAGAAATTATATAGCCCCTGGGACACAGTATCAAACAGTAGCAGCTCATCAAGAGCTATATTAATCGCCCTATAGGCAATGTTGATCTCATTAATTGAGACCACACTGTGCACCAAATCATCATTCAGTAGTGTAAAAATTCTGCCAATATAATCCAAGTAGTCCATAACCACTAACTCTCCACCCTTATCAGGCTTCATACACCTGATGTTCTTGTTCTTGGTGATACTGTATAAGATGTCTATTTTGAATGGTTGGGTAGATTATAAGTGATATATAATGTTTGCAGATGGGAGTGTGTCAGTATGGTTTGTGATGTAAAATGCTTGCAGCTAGGATTGTGTCAATGTGGTTTGGTTTAATTTATATAAATGTATGATTGCTTATGTCATAAATGATGGTTTAATAAAGATGTTTCTCATTAAAAAAGGGTTGGGAATTGAATAATTTATGTAATGTTGCTTAGGGTATATGATAAAAAGCAATATATGTGAAGTGTAATGTTTGTTAATGTTAATTTGTTAATACAGTTTGATTACCTTTGCATAAATGTAAAATTGCCTATGTCACAAGTGATAAAGGTGTGTTTAAAAAAGATGTCTGCCTTGCATAGATACATTGTAAACGTTTTTCCTGCTGCTATCATCAAGGTATTATTCTGACATGACTTTGCATTATTCTGTTGATGCTAATGACATTCAGAAAATTCTTTGCAATAATTGTTTTTTGTTTCAGTGTGATGACAAGTTAAAATCATTATTTGCATCTCCACCAAGCTTCACTTTTAAAAATAAACCAAACATTAAGAAGATTTTGGAGAGGCCAGTTAACTTTCTAAGACTGTTTTTCTGACAGCAAAATATGGGCAGTGTAAACAATGTCCTTTTATTAAGATCAATCCAGAGGGTCTATTATTTGGTAAAATTTTGGACCTTAAGCCACGAGGTAAATTCAGCTGTAACAGTGTGAGGGTGGTTTACCTTACAAAGTGTTGCACCTGTACTGCATTTTATGTTGGCAAGACTAAAAATGCCTTGAACAGAAGGATCTATCAGCATCATTATAATCTGATAAAGAGAAACTGGCTGCCTGGTTCTCATGTCTCTATTGCGGCAATCTGATAAAGGCAAATTGGGTACAGTCTGGTGGAGTGTGACTGGCTAAGGGAAAAAAAAAAGAAAATAGAAATTGACCAAGAAATAATGTTCTCTGAAAGCATTCAGGGGCTTTCCCAATGTAGTTAATGTTCTCTGCAAATATTCAGGGTGTTTTCCCAGCTGGGGGAGCTGTAAAGAATAAGACAAAACCTATCAGCACTTAGTAGGAGCCCAAACTGCACCATGCATCTTAACATGGAATGTTAAGTTGTCTATCTCGCCTTCATTCTTGCTGGATGGGTTCGGAGCCGACCTCGGCTCCGACTCGGCCACTCTAAAAGCTCGAGAGTTGGTTCCACCGGCTCGAGGCTCCCCTTATATCCCACAATGCTAGGCGTGAGTTACCCCAGATCTCGTTTGCCGCTACAGCATCGAGGTGTTTGGTTTCTACCGGCTTCAGGTGAGTTATTGTAGAATAAGTATAGTCTACTTAAACCCCTTTAATTTAATTCTTTATTGTTATTTCCCTTAGTTTAGTGGATACAGACCCTCCCCTTTCATAATTTTCCACTCTTTCTTCCACAAGGAACTTTTGTTCTTCCCTCAGGCCTTTGGGCCTTCCCATCCCCTTAGGGAGTGTTTGTGTTTTTGTTAGGGAACTAAAAATTGGGATAGCATAATTTTTAGTTATAATTGTTTGAAATTTAGTTTGGGTATAGTGTAATCAGTGTGTTTGAGAGTGTGTTTGGTTACACTTTCCTTAACAATGTCTAAGGATTCAAAGGTCTCAGGCTTCAAGAAGTGTGACTCGTGCTGTCAGAAAATGTCTCTGACAGACGGTCACACTTCTTGTGTTTACTGCCTGGGACCTTTACACCTGCAGGACTCTTGTGCTGTATGCCATGGCTTCAGCCCCAGAGTCCTGCAGGAAAGAAAAAATAAACTTATTTTGAGAGGTTTACTTAAGCCTGAGGGTTCCCTTACTGTTACTTCGGGCAAACCCTCCAAGGCTTCTAGGTCCTCGGCTCCAGCTTCTGAGTCGAGGCCTAAGACTTCGAAACCTCCTTCTACATCGTCTCTGGCTGGAGCCGATGAGTCTCAGACTGCAGCTCCTGTGGTTTCCTCGGCTCCGGCTGGAGCCGAGGTGTTGGAAATCCCTGTGTCGGCTCCGACCAGACCTTCGGAACCGACATCTAGAAAGAGGTCCAGGTCACCGTCCCTTGGCTCCATTCATTCGGCTCCAGCATCTCCCTTGCTGTCTGAACGGAGCCATAGATCTCACTCCTCTAGGTCATCGAGGCTTTTGGACCATGACCTTCAGAGGGTAGTGAGTCGACTTCTTAAGTCCGAGGCACTGGCCCAAATGCTTCAGAGCCCGACTCATCAGTTGATGCCTGACCCTGTCCCTCATTATGTTCCTCCTCCGACTCCTTTGAGCTCGGAGCCGGGGCGTTTCAGAACCGAGACTGTGGTAGCGTCGGAGCCGATACAAATGTCTTCGGCTCCGTCGTCGGCTCCGATTTCTTCCTTAGAAGAATCTCGGCGCCGGACTTCCCTCGTCGGCTCCGAGGGGGTGAGTGGCATCGGACCCTTGTCCGACCCCGCTCTCCCTCTCGGTGCTTCGGCGCTGGTGAGTTCGGCTCCGACATCGGCCTCGGAGCCATCACTGTCAGTGCCGAGGGAGGTTTTCAGCTTTTCGGAGCGGGGACCTCTGGCTTTGCCTGACAGGGGTGCGTTCGAGGTCATGCGGAGTGTGTTGGAACCTGGTTCGACTCCACAGTCGGCTTCGTCCGCCCCTCCCTCTTCGGTGCCTCAGGTCAAGTCAATTCACTCCCTCATCCCAGACCGCAGAGAGCCAGCTCCTCAGGAATCCCCTGTGGGGATCTCATCCTCTTCCGAGGCCTCTCCTGAATTGGCAGAAGAGCCCCCTCGGAAGAAAAAGTGTAAGAGGAAACACATAGACTCACCTGAGTCTGTCACCTCTGACACAGATTTAGAGGATTCTGAGGGTTCTCCCCGTTCCCCTTCTGAAGATGTCTCCTTTGCCGACATTCTAGAAATCCTCAAACAGAGGGGAAATTGGCCAGCCCTCAGCCCTTCGGAGGATGAATCTGTGTACCTTGAGGCGTTTGGCTCTCGCCCTTCCACCTCCTGGGTGTCTCCCCCCTTTGACCCCCTCATGCAGGTGGTAGCAAAAAAGGCATGGACGGCTCCTGACTCAGTGGACCCCACTCCCAGGAGACCCTCGAAATTTATCACGGCACCAGCAGATAAACAATTTCTGACCAAGGGAGTTTCTGTGGATGCTATGGTGGTTGCTGCTGCCACTAAGAAGGAACTAGCTGATCCTTCAGTGCCTGTCCATCCACCTAACAAGGAATCTAGGTCTATGGACAGGTACGGGAAGCGGATGTTTTCGTCAGCGACCTTTGCAATGCGTTCGCTGAACTACCTATGCCATTTTACTCGTCTTCAAAGAGACTTGATCAAAGAAGCGAGTGACATGTTGAAAGATCCTACAGCTGCGGGTTTTCAAGACAAGATGAACACTCAGCTGGCTACCCTGAACTCCATAGCTAACTCCTCCATGCGCCTTCTTTCTTATGCGGCTGATGGAGCGAGCAGGGCCGCAGGGACAGGTGTGGCCTTACGCAGGCATGCCTGGATGCGGCTATGCAACTTTGCGGACCCTTTTAAAATGTCGTTCACTAATTCCCCGTTTGATGGATCATCTCTTTTTGGTCCTCAAGTGAAAGAAACATTGACTAGGTGCGAGACGGATGGCAAGACTCTTTCTGCCGTCGGAGTCCGTTTTTCTACTCCTTCTAGGCCTTACCCCAAAGGCCAGAAAAGTGGGAAAATGTGGTTCCGCAAACAATCTCAAGGGACTTCGTCTGACGCACAGAGTCGGTTCCCCGCCAGAGGCAGACGGACGAACAACAATGGTAGACGTCGCGCTAGAGGCAGGGGGGGGTCCGCAGAACCAGGGCAATCGAGAAACTTTCTCCGATAAGCCCTTTCAGCATCCCTGAGGTGTTGCCCGACTGCCCACCTTCAGAGGCAGTCGGGGGAAGATTGTCACTGTACCCAGAAGCCTGGCTATCCCTAACTCAAGACAAGTGGGTACAGTCCATCATTTCCGAAGGCTATTCCATTCCCTTCGTTCGCATTCCAAACCGATCAAAAAAATCCCTTCCAGATGTTCCACCCGCTCAAAGGGATCTGGCAGCTTTGGAAATTTCAAAGCTGCTTGCAAAAAGAGCTATTCAGCCAGTTCCAGCAGACCAGCAAGGATCCGGAATCTACTCCAGGTTCTTTTTAGTTCCAAAGAAAACAGGGGACTGGAGACCAATTTTGGATCTCAGTATCTTGAACAAGTCGGTCAAGAAAACAAGATTTCGGATGGTCACGCTACAGTCCATCCTTCCCCCATTGGGAAGAAAAAACTGGATGTGCTCTATAGACCTTCAGGATGCGTACTATCATATAAAAATGAACAGACGCTCCAGAAGATTCCTCCGCTTCAGGCTAGGAACCAGTCATTTTCAATTCAGAGCCCTGCCCTTTGGACTCACCACTGCCCCCCGGGTGTTTACCAAATGCATGGCAGTGGTAGCTTCTCACCTGAGACGTCAAGGATTCCAGGTGTTTCCATATTTAGACGACTGGCTCCTCACAGCCCCCACCAAGCATCTTCTTCTATTGGCCAGGGATTACACCTTTCGCATTTGTCAAAACTTAGGCATTTCAATAAATTGCGAAAAGTCTGTTTTGTCGCCTTGTCGTGTTATTACCTTCATAGGCACAAATCTAGACACAGTCAGCATGTCTGCGAGGCTAACAGATCAGAGAATAACAGACATACACAAACTAGTTTCGCTCCTCTTCAGCAACAACAGAGTCAAAGCCAGGTTAGTTCTGAAAGTATTGGGGATTATGGCGGCTGCCATACCTCTTCTGCCATTAGCCAGATTCCACATGAGAATCCTTCAATGGATGCTCTTCACACAATGGTCATACCAGCAACTTCCGATGTCCCACACCATTATGATTACGCAAACATGCAGGAATCATCTTCTGTGGTGGATGTCTTCCCCTCAGCTCTACTTGGGAGGACCCTTTGTTCCTCCCCCTCCGGTTGCTACTCTGACAACGGACGCCTCCCTGATCGGGTGGGGGGGGCATTATCAGGGCAGAACTGTCCAGGGCACATGGCAACCAGACGAATGCCACTTGCACATAAATGTTCTAGAGATGAGAGCAGTGCTTTTAGCGTTGCAAGCCCTTCAAGACTCTCTTCCCTTGGGAACGATAGCAATTCAGACAGACAATATGTCTGTAGTGTGGTATATCAACAAACAAGGCGGAACCAGGTCCTATCCCCTTTGTCGAGAAGCACTCAGACTGTGGCAATGGGCGATTTCTTCTCAGCCGTTTCTGATAGCAACGCACATCCCCGGGAAGTCCAATCAAATCGCGGACAAGTTGAGCAGAGCTATCCTCATGCCTCACAAGTGGTCTCTGAAAGATTCTATTGTGAGGAAAGTTTTTCTCAAGTGGGGTCAGCCTTGCTGCGACCTTTTTGCTACTCCCCAAAACAGCAAGTGCAAAGACTTTTTCACCCTATTCCCGCTACCAGGCCAGCCCAGCAGACACGCTCTAGTCCAAGTTTGGCCCCGGGGACTTCTGTATGCATTTCCTCCCTTCCCACTAATCTCTCAAGTGATACAGAAAGCTATCGCTCAGAAGGCCTTCTTGATCCTCATTGCTCCTTACTGGCCTCGACAGGTTTGGTTCCCCTTTCTGCATCATTTTCTGTTGGAGCAACCTTGGCATCTGGACCTAGTTCCAGATCTCTTGATCCATCAGTCGGGTCAGTTTCATCGCTCCCTCCCCTCTCTGAACCTCACTGCTTGGTTCCTCCAATTCCAACCTTAGCCAGGCTTCCTCAAATATCTCACGGTGTTCGAGATATTTTGATAGCTTCCCATAAATCTTCTACTCGAAAGATTTATCTGAGTAAGTGGATACGTTTCGCCTATTGGGCTCAAGGAAGGGACATAGATCCTTTCACGGCTTCCATCCAAATAGTCCTTGATTTTCTAGCTGAACTCTTCCATGCAGGTTCATCTCCTTCTACTCTTAAGGTTCAGTTGGCAGCTATTTCTAACTTTCATGTGGGCGTCTCAGAATCTGCCATAATGTCCCACAAGCTTTGCAAAGCCTTTTTGAGGGGAGTTTTTCTACTCAGACCTCCTATAAGAAATCCTCCTCCTCCTTGGGACTTAAATTTAGTTCTCAGTTCCTTGATTCTCCCCCCTTTCGAACCTGCAGCTTCCTGTTCTTTAAAATTGCTATCATGGAAGACTCTCTTTCTGGTAGCTATTACTTCAGCTAGAAGAGTTTCAGAACTTCATGCACTCAGCTGTCGACCTCCTTATCTGTTGTTCCATAAGGACAGGGTATCCTTGCAAACCAATCCGTCCTTTTTACCTAAAATAGCCTCGGCGTCTAACCTAAATCAAAGCATTGACCTCCCTGTGTTTTTTCCAGAATATTCTAATGGGTCTGAACAAAAATTGCATTGGCTAGATGTTCATCGTCAGTTAAGGTACTACATGGATAGAACCAAACAATTCAGAAAATCTGACCAACTGTTTGTCTCTTATGCAGAAGGCAGAAAGGGATTTTCTGTTTCTAAGGTATCACTATCTAGATGGCTGACATCTCTAATTTCCATTGTCTATGAAATACGACACCAAAAGCTACCTAACAAACCTAAAGCCCATTCCACCAGAGCTTTGGCTACTTCTATAGCCTTCCAAGACAGACTGCCTATAGACACCATTTGTGCAGCAGCTACTTGGGCTACTCCTCACACTTTCATTTCACATTATAAGTTGGATTTAGCTTCTAGGCATAGAGCTAATTTTGGATCCACTGTGCTCAAGAGTCTGTTCCGTTAGGCCACCCGGGACAAGGTGCTAGGGACGCGGTCCCATCCAGCAAGAATGAAGGCGAGATAGACAACTTAACATATAGAAGTTATGTTCTTACCATAACATTCCATGTTAGTTGTCTTCTTCTCGCCTTCTTCTTGCGTCCCACCCTCCTTCCCCCTGGCCTGGACAGACCTAGAGGAGTTTGATTGTGACCTCTCTTTCTACCACCTCTTTACTATAGGTATATGCTCTGCTGTGCATATTTTTCCTGGATCAAGCTGTAGGTCACCCTTCTCTTCTCCCTTATTATAGAGGTGGACTTTGTTTACAGTTATTCTGCTACTATTATTAGCTGGGCCTAGCTCACAAACGAGATCTGAGGTAACTCACGCCTAGCATTGTGGGATATAAGGGGAGCCTCGAGCCGGTGGAACCAACTCTCGAGCTTTTAGAGTGGCCGAGTCGGAGCCGAGGTCGGCTCCAAACCCATCCAGCAAGAAGAAGGCGAGAAGAAGACAACTAACATGGAACGTTATGGTAAGAACATAACTTCTATTTATCTTTCTTTTAGGTTAACTCTAGTTTGTGAGTGTGACTGTCAGCTTGCGGCTTTTGTTCCTATTAGGGGGGGTAAAACTTCAATATTTGAATGTGTACATAGTTTTGTGTGTTAGTATTAAGTTAATAGGTTTTAGGGGTATTGGGGGTGTTATTTTTTGAGGGCTTTCATTAAAATAAAAAGTTTTATAAGATGTGACATAGGCTCAAATGTATACGACAAGAAACAGCTGTATAAAAGTTCAACCTGCTAAACAGTGTATGCATGTAACACAAAAGCTGGAACTAGACATGTAACAAAAAAAGTGTTATACATAAAAGGTGGGAATAATAACATTTTAATACAATGATGCTTTCTTTAATGTCTTTAAATGTAAATGGTCTCACAGATAATACAAACAAGAAAGAGTAGTGAACTATATTAAAAAATGTAGAGTGCAAATAGCTATGTCACAGGGGTACACTTAGAAAGAACTGAGCATGTGAATTTGATAAAGAAAGCTTTTCAGGATGGTTTTCAGTGGAATACCTGGGACAAAGAGAAAGAGGAGTACTTGTATTAATTGCAAGAGAAGCTCCAATAGTGATAGGAGAAGATAAAAAAGGTAATAGTTCAGATTTGTATTGCTAAGGAGCTACTGGCAAGGGAGGTGGATTATATTAGCATGTATTTACATTCCACCTAAAACTGCTATAATGGCACTAAAGAAAATTCTGGGAGAAGTCATCAGTTTTCAGCAAGGAATATTACTTATAGGTGGGGACTGGAATTTGATTTGCAGCAGTGAATATGTGTCTGGGGGGCCCAGAAGGGAAAATATAACAAAGGCGGGTAGATTTTTGAAGACATTTATGAAAATATTTGGCATGGAAGATGTGAATTCAGTAATAGGAGATTGGAGTGAATTTACATATTATTCTCCAAGATATAAAAACTGGGCTAGGCTAGACAGAATTTACATTTCACGGGAACGTGTGCATTTAATTGAATGTCTTGATATCTACCCAATAACTATTTCAGATCATGCGCCAATAATAGCTAAAATAAAAACACAGGGTAATGAAGTAAAAATGAAGCATTGGCACTTTTCCACCTATCTGTTGAAAAGAGAGGAATTTAAGGAATGGGTAGTGGAGATTATTCAGGAGCTGTTAGAGAAGATAGAAATTTCTTCTGAAAATATAGCTAGGGAGTGGGATAAAATTAAAATGGGGTTTAAAAATAGGGTGGAAATAAAAGAGAGGGAGCTATGGTTAAGAAGTAGCAAGAATTATTTAGATGTACTGACTAATGTTAAAGTATTGGAGAATAGGGAATATCTCACAGAACAAGAAGAGGATCAACTGCAGAATGCTAGGCAGAAAATAAGGGATTACCTCAATATTATGCATGAGCTTAGAAAGATTGCTGTTAAGCAACTGTTTTTGATAATAACACTAGAGTAAAAAAACATTTAGCACAACGACTCAGGTAACAGACAGTAGAAAGGGTTGCCACCAAACTTAGGAGCCTGTAACAAGGAAGGTAACAAGAGATCCTATAGCGGTATTAGAAATATTTCAGAAATTCTATGAGAGTTTCTCTAAACCAGAGAAATATGAAAATCAAGAAAAGATACAAATGGAAATGTTCATGGAGGAATTAAATATGCCAAGGTTAGAGGTATCTGAGGCTCAATAACTAACAGTTAGGATAGGAGGAGATGAGATAAAAATTGTGATGTACAATCAATCTACAGGAAATTCCCCAGGAATAGATAGTATTTCTGTGGAAGTTTGGAAGCTAGGAGGAAAAAAATTGATAAAGATCTGGAAGGTTTTGTTTAACAGTATCTTAAGAGGAGGAGAAGTGCCACCATCCTGGAAGAAAGCAGTGGTAGCTGTAGTACCTAAAGAGGGTAAAGATCCATCAGATCCAGCTTCATAAAGGCCAATTTCAGTACTAAACCATGATTATAAAGTGTTCATACATACATACATACAAATATTTCAAGCATGGGCATTAATGCCCTTTTAGCTTGCCAATATACCAAAACACTTGTTCCTGTAGTAAGTGTCCAGGCTGTTCTTAAAAATATCTAAACTTATACTTGCTTTAATGTAATTTGGTAGTCTGTTCCATGCATCAGATATTATGTCAGAGAACCAATTAATACACCTCTCATTTCTATAGGATCTTCTACATAGGTTGTCTGATGATTCTCTGTAACTTTTTGATAAGCTCAAACATTCCCAGAAGTAGTTGTCTCTAAGTGCCCTTTATCCCTGAATAGGATCTCCTCTTAGATATCTGTGAGAGACACTGTACAAGTTCAGATATTTTAGTCTTTCATAATAACTTAAATTTTCACTTCCACAGATGCTCTTGGTATATTTCCGCTGTACTCTTTCCAGTTTACTCATGCTTGTTTTCTTATAGGGTTTCCATATTCTTATTCCATACTCAAGTTTGGGTCTAATGTAACTAACAAACAAACAATGACTTCATCATTTTTGATTTCCAAGGCTATAAATGTTTTTATACAACCTATAGTTTTATAACTATCATTAACCAATTGGGTGATATGATTAGAAAAACTTAAGCTGAATCTACCAATACACCCAGGTTCTTAAATGAAGCTACAGTTTCAATCACTGTGTGCTTTATTAAATATTCACTTTTCAATTTATGTCTCCCAAATCTCATATGCTTAATTTTTAATGTATTTATCAGCATATTATTCTCCTGTGCCTAAATAGTCAATTTAGTCAAGTTATTTTGCAGACATGCCTTATCTGTAACACATGTAATCAGTTTACCCAATTTCAGGTCGTCTGCAGATAGACTGTAGAATACCTCAGATGAAAAAGTTAGGTCTGAAAGATACAATCTAAACAAGTAAGGGCCTAGGACAGAGCCCTATGGGACACCCTGACTGTAACTAAGGATTTCACCTGTCCAGTTGCTTTTTCTAATTTCTCCAAATCTTTTGGGTTTCTAATACCATGACGGAAATAGACACCGTTCCTAAGTCAAAGTATGATTAAAGTTCATGAAATTAGTATTGCTTCAAACTTTGATGTCAGCCAGAAAAGTGCTCTTCGCAGCACCCACAGTGTGCCCAGTAATGACTCCTTCTACAATTCGTACGGGGTTACATGGATTGGTAACATATCTAAATATGATTGTAAATTCTTTTTTATAAGACCCGTTGCTCCTACTACTATTGGAGCTGTCTGGGTATCTTTCTTCCATGTTGCTCTCGTTTCTGCCTGCAGATCCTGGTATTTTATAGGTTCATAGGTTCATACTAGGCTATCTGCCCTAGGGCATTTATAAGCCTAGCCAGAGTGTGTTTGGCTTTCGCCACCCATTTTAAATGAATTTCGCTATGCCCTTTTTCGAGGTTAGTATACTGTGCCTCTGTCTAACAGTGACACAGAAGTGATACCCGGGGTAAACCTACGATCTCCCATCCACTCATCAAGGTTCCTCTTGAAGAGAGTCAATGAGGGACTCTGCCTAACCTGGACTGGGATTTATTATGACTTTGTGTCTCTCTGTACGCAAGACACTATAATCACTGGGTGTGGCAATTTCAATGATCAATGCTACTTTTGTCTTCTTTTCTTGGACCACTATATCTGGTTTTCTAGCATCTATCTTTTGAACTGTTGGTAATGGGTGATCCCATGTGATATAAACTTCATAATTTTCTATGATGCTTTGTGGCTCATGTTTCCAGTGTTTTTCAGCCACTTCGATACCATAAACTTTGTACAATCTCCAGTGCAACAGTCTCGCCATATTATTATGTCTTTCAGTATACAGTCCTTCTGCCATTAGTATGTCACAACCAACAACAAGGTGTGTGACTGTTTCCAATTCGGTTTTAAAAACTTACATTTGTCTGTTTCTCCCACATGTTCGATGGACTTTGTAAACCAGCATGTACATAGCCAACCATCTTGGGCTGCCAGTTTTAACCTTTCATTTCTTGGTTTGAATTCGCCTCTCCTTAACCATTCCTACGTTCATTCTTGATCAACATGAGGCTGTTCCAGAAATTTTCTATACTTGCAACTATATTTATGTTTTTTTTCCATATTTCTTGCCTTCACATCTGGTCCTTCACCTTATATTCTTTTTTTTGTTTTTTGGCACATTCAGTTGCTGCCTGGTTTTTATCTACTTCTGGTTTGATTTCCATTCCTGCTTGACGTCGATATGCTTCTGCTAAATTAAGCAAAGAAGTCATCTTAGATTTATTCTCCTCATGTTTCAAAACTTTCACTACATTTGGATCTTGTGAGGTCAGTAGATATGTGTGAAGTCCTATGATTGCAGATGTATGCATGTAATCAATTTCAAGGAAGCCCATCCCTACTTCGGAATGGGGAATATATAATCTTGGTATACACTGATTTTCAAAAATCATTGGGTGAACATGAAGCATTCTTCTTGTTTTAATATCTAATCTATCCAACACTTTTTGGGGACAGTCAGTCACTCCAAAACTTTCCCTTAGGACAGGCAGAGCAAATTGATTTATAGCTTGGATCTTGTTCCTACATGTCAGTGCTGTTCTCAGGATTCATTTAAGTCTTCTAAAGTATTCCTTACTGAGTTTTATTCGCATTTGTTCATGTTTTCATGCTGACCCTTCATCAATTCCCAAGTATGTATACACTCCCTCATGCTCAAGTTCTTTTATATCACATTCTTGTCCCAAACTGATGTTTTCCTGGTGTTGCAATTTTCCTGCTTTAAAGGTTGCTTTTGCACATTTATCAAGACCAAATGACACTCTAATATAATCTGAAAAAGGTTTGACAACCTGCAGCTGTGTTTTCAGTTCCTCATCTGATGACCTATATAGTTTTAAATCATTGACAAAGAGAAGATGAGAAGTCATTAGATTTTGTTGTTTTCTAGGAGCCAAATTGTAGCCATGGCCTAAGCTATTAAGTAAATAGCTTAATGTATTAATGGCAAGGCAGAATAGCAATGGTGACAGAGTCACCCTAGAATATCCCCCTTTGATTTTTTTATCCCTGGGATAATAATCTGTCCTTTATCATGGCTTAATTGCAAAGTGGTCTGCCATTGTTTCATGGTTACTGTAATGTAAACAATCAGTGTAGGGTGTAGCTTATACATTATTAAGCACTCTTATCCATGAATGTGGGATACTATTAAATGCTTTTTTGTATTCAATCCATGCCATACTTAGATTCTTCCCTTTTTTACAGTTCTCCACTATAACTTTAACAACAAATGATCCTTTGTTCCATATGACTTTATTTTATTGCCCTTTTGTTCTACTGCCATAATTGAGTTTTCTTCTAAATAACTATAAACTCTGTCGGCGTCAATCGCCGTGTATAGTTTATACGTCGACAAAAAGCAAGTTACTGGTCTATAATTTTTAGGGTAGCTTGCAGTTAACTCTTTATGTAAGAGCATTGTTTTGCCTGTTGTTAGCCAGTCTGGTGTCTGTTCGAGGTGCACATATAAATAGTTCTTACTCATGGCTAAATCCTTGTGCAAAGATGTTAATAATTTAAACCAAACGTTAGGTACTGCATCTGGGCCTGGGGTTTTCCAGTTAGAGGCTTTCCTCAACTTCGTTTCAATCTCTCTGGCTGTTACTTCATCCCATTTCATAACTGTACCTTTAAACATTTTATTCTTTCTTTTACTTCTTCTATCCATTTAGCATCTTTATGTTCCATAGCATCTTCATCAAAATGTATCTACTTCCTCTTTTTTTGGTGGTCTTTCAATTCCTTTTACCTTATTTCCCAATTCTCTATAAAACTTTTTTGGGTCATCAATAAATTGCTTATTTTTTTACTTTTCCTTATATTTATCTGTATATCTTCTACGTTTTTCCGCCTGTGCTGAAATTTTTAGTTTATTTGTGATAGTACATGATAGATCCTGGTCTGTTCTAATACTGTGCATTGCTATAATCACATCTATCTTTCTTAGTATTTTTGTTGATCTATTCCCTGTTCTACAATCTTCTAACAGTGACACTTTTTGTCTTAATTGCTTTATAGTTTTCTCTATTTGAAATTTTGATGATGGTATTCAATTTCTCCCCTTTCTTTCTCTCACTACCCTGTGATCTTGTGGTAGGACTTTATCAGTTATTAATTTAGCAGCACAGTAATATATCCTGTTTACTTCTGTTATATCACATGGATCTCTATGGACAGTCCTAATTACTGCATTCATTTGTTTTATCAGACTTCTTACTTTCTGGGTTTTATTGACCTTCTGCAGTCTATTTCTCTCATTGATCTTAATATATCTATCCATGTCCATTAAATCAAGCAACTCTTCTCTTAGCTTGTTTTCTTCTAAACGGAGGGCACATTTTTTATATTCAATTTCCTGTGGGCATTCTATAGAAAGTTCTATAGGATCTTACTGTGGCACATTCTGTTCAGTTTCATCCTGTGTCATCTGTTGCTCTGTCATATGGAAACTCGCTGGCCTATCACTCCTCAACAGTGACTGCATCAGAGTTTCCACAGTTTCCTGTTCCTTTCCTTGCTGTCTAGCTTCAAGTGAACGTTAATACTGGTTTCCTGTGGAAGGCACCAAAATATCTTGATATGGCACTTGACCATTTGCTTCCTGTTCCACTGGTTTCCCCTTAATTTGGATATCCATTGCTCTATCCTGTTGTGGTGCTTTCTATATTCAATTTTCTACTCTGAATCCTTCTCTTTGCAGCTGCTCCATAACCTCAGTTTCTATTTCTTTGACTTCTCCATTACTAATCTCTTTTTCTACTTTTCCTCTTAGTCTTCTTATTTTTTTGTATTGTAAAGTTTTTCGGATTCCTTTGCCTGTATTTCTCTTCAAATATCTTTGGTGCTGCTCTATTTGTAGTAATTAGTTCTGTTTTCACCTTTGCATAAATATTACACCATATTAAATCTCTTTTCCTTTCCCATGTCCATATTTCTTCTCTACATGTCTCCTGATCTTCTTGCTTTTCCTTATTCTGGGGACTCACTCCATCATGCTGTGATGTAGTCTGTGTTAGACCTTCTACATTAAATCCTTCACTTTGCAGGCACTCCATAACTTCAACTTCTATTTCTTTAACGTCTGCTTTACTAATCTTCTTTTTCACATTACATCTTTGTGATATTACAAAACACAAGCAAAATGTCCAGTAATTGTAGAAAATAAGCACCAGGAATACTTCTAAAGTAAGGCAACCATACAAAAGTCATCCAGTATTCCAAGAAAGCCTGTATGAGCGCTTCCGTTCCTTTAATTCATCACATACAAAACGGAACTTCATCAGATACAATTTGAAATATCATTTCCCTCATTTAAATACCCTTTCAAAACATGTCATGTGATTAACATCCAATGTTAAGTTGTCAATCTCGCCTTCATTTTTGCTTGATGGGTTCGGAGCCGATCCCTCGGCTCCGACTCGGCACTTGCTAAGCTCGAGAGTCACTTTTACCAGCTCGAGGCAGCCCCATATCCCATGATGCAAGGCGGTAAGTACCCAGATCTCGTTTGCCGCTTCGCTTATGAGGTCCTCCTTTTACCAGCTCCTGGTAAGTGATTCACTTTATTGATATTAAAGCCCCTTTTTGTTAAAAAAACCCTTTATTGTTAGTTATAAGTTTATTATTTAGATTTCCTGACAGAAAATCCCTGTCTCTTTTAAGATTTTTTAGTCAAACTTTACCCATCCCATCCCTCCTGTTAGGGTGTGTGTGTGTTTGTTTTAGGAATACCTTTTGGTATTTTCTTTAATTTAAATTTTTGACTGGTGTGTGTGTGTGTTTTTGTGCAGCACCATGTCAAAGGAGAGGGTCTCAGGTTTTAAAGTGTGACTCGTGCTGTCAGAAGATGTCTCTGACAGGCGGTCACACTTTTGCCTGTATTGCTTGGGGCCTCTTCACCTGCAGGACTCCTGTGCTATTTGTCATTCCTTCAGCCAGAGAGTCCTGCAGGAAAGACGCAACAAGCTGATCCTTAGGGGCCTTCTTAAGCGGAGGGCTCTCCGGCTAAGTCGGCTCCATCAAAATCAGCTAAATCTTCCAAGGCCCAGGCTTCTGTGTCTAAGCCTGCGGCCTCGGCTCTGACTTCGTTCAGTCGAGATCGGCTGCGGCTGGAGCCGATTCTGGCTTAACAAAGCCTTCGGCACCGATGGCTATCGGTGCCGAATCTGCATCGACCACTTCGGTGTCGGCTCCGATCGGTTCCGACCCCCATGTGGCACAGGCATCGGTGTTGGCTCCGATCGGCTCCGACACCGTTACTTTGGTGGCTGTATCGGCTCCGGCTGGAGCCGATACATCGAGGCTTCCTGTCAGCTCCGAGAAGTCGGCTCCGACAGGATCTATTGTATCGGTTCCGATGGCTCATTCCAGGAAGAGGTCGAGGTCTCCTTCCTTGGAGCCGATACTTTCGGCTCCGGCTTCACCTCTTCTTTCGGAACGGAGCCATCAGAGCCGATCTTCAAGGTCATCCAGACTGTCAGATCATGACCTAGAGAGAGTGGTCAGTAGATTACTTAAGTCACAGGTACTGGCCCAAATGTTACATAGTCCGTCTCAACAGACGACTGTTGGTGCACCCGCCGTGAGAGTTCCACCTTTGACTCTAGCCCAGAGCCTGGAGTTGGAGGCTTGGGAATGGTTACTGCTACGGCTGGAGGACAGATACCCCTTCTGTTCCTTCAGCCTCTACTCTTATCTCCTCTTGAGACCTTCCTTAGAGGGATTCAGTGGTCGGGCTTCCATGGTCTCCTCCGAGGGGTGAGTGGCATCGGACCCTTGTCCGAACCGCTCTTCCCCTTGGAGCCTCGGCCTGGTGAGCTCGGCTCCGACATCTGCCTCGGAGACTTCCCTTCGGTGGTCCCTGGAGTTCCTAGTTCTTGAACGGGTTCTCTCGGACCTGCCTGGGAGGGAGCATTCGAGGTGATGAAGAGTGTACTGGCCACTGGTATCAGTCAGCAGTCTGTTCCGTAGCTCCTCCCTCTATAGTACCTGTTGACATCTCTGCCACTTCTCTTGCTACAGGACCCAGAGATCCTCCGCCTCAGGTTTCCCCATTGGGAATTTCCCCCTCTTCCGAGGATTCTCCTGATGTTTCGGGAGATCCTCCTAGGAAGAGGACTTGTAAGAGGAAGCATGTAGACTCCCCCGAGTCTGTCACTTCGGATACTGACTTTGATGAGTCAGAGGGATCCCCTAGATCCCCCTCTGAGGATGTCTCCTTCTCAGACATCCTAGAACTCCTTAAACAGAGGGGTAACTGGCCCACCAACAATCCCTCTGAGGATGTCAGTATACCTAGAGGCGTTTGGATCTCGGCCCTCCACCTCCTGGGTGTCTCCGCCTTTTGACCCCCTTATGCAGGTTATTGCACGAAAGGCGTGGGCAGCTCCTGACTCTGTAGAGCCAGTCCCTAGGAGGCCTTCAAAATTTATCACTGCCCCATGTGACAAGCAATTCCTCACTAAGGGTGTCCCCGCTGATGCCATGGTGGTGGCTGCGGCCACCAAAAAGGAACTTGCAGATCCTTCCATGCCCGTCCATCCTCCTAATAAGGACTCCAGGACCATGGATAGATGCAGTGGCGGATGTTTTCCTCAGCGACCTTTGCTATGCGTTCGCTGAATTACCTATGTCACTTCAACAGACTCCAGAGGGATATCCTTAAGGAGCTGGGTGAAGTAGTTCAGGATCCTACAGCTGCAGGGGCTCAAGAAAAATTGCTTCGCAGCTAGGAACCCTCAATTCCATTGCAAACTCCTCCATGCGGCTAATATCTTATGCTGCGGATGGAGCGAGTAGACATGCAGGTACAGGTGTGGCTCTTAGGCGCCAAGCCTGGATGCGGCTATGTGATTTTTGGATCCCTTTAAGGCGTCCTTCACAAATTCTCCCTTTGATGGGTCAGCTTTGTTTGGCCCTCAGGTGAAGGAAACCTTGACCAGGTGCGAACAGGACGGCAAGACTCTTTCTGCTGTTGGAGTCCGTTTTTCCACCCCTTCTAGACCTTATCCCAAAGGACAGAAAGGTGGGAAAATGTGGTTCCGTAAATCCCAAGGAGTCACGCCCGATTCACGTGGTCAGTTTACCCCTAGAGGCAGAGGGGTAACAACAACAGACGCGCTCTAGAGGCAGAGGGGGTCCGAAAACCAGGGAAACAGAGAGCCTCTCTCTGACAAGCCCTTTCAGCATCCCTGAGATGTTGCCCGGCTGTCCCTCCTTGGAGGCAGTCGGGGGAAGATTATCACTGTACCCAGAAGCCTGGCATTCCCTCACTCAAGACAGATGGGTACAGTCGATCATATCCAAGGGTTACATAATTCCTTTCGAGGAAAGTCCCTTCCCTCAAATTCCCTTCCAGATGTACCACCGGTCTAAGGAAATTGCAGAGTTAGAAGTCTCAAAACTACTGCAAAAGAGAGCCATTCAGCCAGTTACAATAGACCATTCAGAGCTCGGAATCTACTCAAGGTTCTTTTTGGTCCCCAAAAGACGGGAGACTGGAGACCAATATTGGATCTCAGCAGACTCAACAAGTCTGTCAGGAAGACAAGATTCGAATGGTCACTCTTCAGTCAATTCTGCCCTTCTTACAGAAGGACAACTGGATGTGCTCAATAGATCTTCAGGATGCGTACTATCACATCAAAATTCACAGGCGCTCAGGAGATTTCTCCGCTTTCGGCTGCGGTCCAGTCATTTCCTGTTCAGAGCCCTGCCCTTTTGTCTCACTACGCTCCCCAGACTGTTCACCAAATGCATGGCAGTGGTCACGGCTCACCTGAGGGCGTCAAGGATTCCAGGTGTTTCCGTATCTCGACGACTGGCTCCTGTCAGCCTCCACCAGGCATCAGCTTATACAAGCCAGGGATTACACAATAAACCTTTGTTCTCATTTGGGCATCTCAATCAACTTTGAAAAGTCATCCTTATCGCCCTGCCAGTCTATTACCTTCATAGGCGCAAACTTAAACACTGTTCGGATGTCAGCTACCCTTACAGATCAAAGAGTTTCAGACATTCAGAGTCATGTCAAGATCATTCTGGCCAACAAGAAAGTACAGGCCAGAATGGTTCTAAAGGTATTAGGTCTCATGGCTGCAGCCATTACTCTTCTTCCCCTGGCTCGATTCTACATGCGCCTTCTTCAGTGGATGCTGTTCACACAATGGTCATACCAGCAACTTCCAAGTGGTCACCAGATTCTGGTGACACAGACATGCAAAGAGCATCTTGCTTGGTGGATCACATCTCCTCAAGTTCACCAAGGCAGGTACTTTGTACCCCCATCCCCGATAGCCACTGTCACCACGGATGCCTCCTGATCGGGTGGGGGTCATTATCAGGGCAGGATGGTTCATGGGGCGTGACAGCCGTTCGAGTACCATCTGCACATAAATGTCCTGGAGATGAGAGCAGTGCTTTTAACGTTGCAAGCCCTCAACGACTTTCTTCCCGTAGGGACAATTGCAGTCCACACAGACAACATGTCTGTAGTTTGGTATATCAACAAACAGGGCGGAACCAAGTCCTACCCCTTGTGTCGAGAAGCGCTCAGACTATGGCAATGGGCGATCTCCTCTCATCGGTTTCTGGTAGCAACGCATATCCCTGGGAAAACCAACATTGTAGCGGACAGATTGAGCAGAGCTATTCTCATGCCTCACGAGTGGTCTCTCAAGCAATCTATAGCGGAAGAGATTTTTCTGGAATGGGGTCGTCCATGTTGCGATCTTTTTGCTACTCCCCAAAACAGCAAATGTCCAGACTTCTTCAGCCTCTTCCCTCTATCAGGCCATCCCCCCAGAGACGCTCTGACCCAGGATTGGCCCCAGGGACTTCTTTATGCCTTCCCTCCATTTCCTCTGATCCCTCAGGTTATCCAGAAAGCTACCGTTTTGAGAGCCAAATTGATTCTCATTGCCCCTTACTGGCCTCGACAGGTTTGGTTTCCGTTCCTCCATCATCACCTTTTGGTGCAGCCGTGGCATCTGGACCCAGTGCCAGATCTTCTGATACACCAATCGGGTCAGCTGCACCGGTCAACCCCTTCTCTCAACCTCACAGCATGGTTGCTCCACTTCCTTCCTTAGCCAGGCTTCCTTTGATCTCTAACCCAGTTAGAGACATCATAGTAACCGGCTAAAATCCTCTACCAGGAGGATTTATACAAGCAAATGGAAAGCGTTTCTCTTATTGGGCTAAGGCCAAGAATATCGATCCTTTTACTGCCCTGTTCAGGCAGTTCTGGACTTCTTAGCAGAGATTTTTCATGCAGGCTCCTCTTCTTCCACAGTCAGAGTTCAATTGGCTGCTATTTCCAATTTTCATGTCGGGATAGCAGATCATAATATTATGTCCCATAGGCTCTGCAGGGCCTTCTTGAAAGGAATTTTCCTACTAAAACCTCCAATCAGGAATCCTCCTCCTCAGTGGGATCTAAATTTAGTGCTGACATCCTTGATTCTTCCCCCTTTCGAGCCAGCTGCTTATTGTTCCCTGAAATATCTTTCTTGGAAAACTTTATTCCTAGTGGCTATTACATCGGCCAGGAGGGTGTCTGAACTTCATGCTCTTTCGGTTCGACCCCCCTATTTGGTTTTCACAAAGACAGAGTATCTTTGAGAACTAACCCAACCTTTTGCCTAAGGTCGCTTCAAAGAACAATTTGAATCAATCCATTGATCTCCCTGTATTTTTCCCTAACTATTCAGATAGAGCTGAACAAAAGCTACATTATCTTGATGTCCACCGTCAACTTAGATATTATTTGGACAGAACAAAAAAATTTAGAAAATCTGATCAACTTTTTGTTTCCTATGCGGATAATAAAAAGGCCTTCCTGTTTCTAAAGTGACTTTGTCTAGATGGCTTTCTTGGTCATCTCTGAAATTTATCTGCTCAGGGGAAAACAGCTGTGCTCAAAACCTAAAGCACATTCAACTAGGAGCTTAGCTACTTCTACAGCTTTTCAAGCTAGACTTCCTTTAGACACTATTTGTGCAGCGCCACTTGGGCCACTCCTCACACTTTTGTTTCCCATTACAAATTGGACTTGGCCTCCAGGGACAGAGCCAGTTTTGGCTCTACAGTCCTCAAGAGTTTGTTCCATTGAGCCACCCAGGATAGAGGTGCTAGGGGCCGGTCCCATCAAGCAAGAATGAAGGCGAGATTGACAACTTAACATTAAGTTATGTACCTACCATAACGTTCCATGTTAGTTGTCTTCTCTCGCCTTCTTTCTTCGACCCTCCCTCCTTCCCCTGGCCTGGACAGACCTTGTTATAAGAAACTGTTATGCTGAAGACCATTCAGACCTGGTCCTTCTTCCATCTGTAAGTTTTTTCTTTCTTCCTTTGGGAAGTATTTTATGCTTGGTGCTATTGCCCTTTGTCATCAAACGAGATCTGGGTACTTACCGCCTTGCATCATGGGATATGGGGCTGCCTCGAGCTGGTAAAAGTGACTCTCGAGCTTAGCAAGTGCCGAGTCGGAGCCGAGGGATCGGCTCCGAACCCATCAAGCAAGAAAGAAGGCGAGAGAAGACAACTAACATGGAACGTTATGGTAGGTACATAACTTCTTATTTTTAAAAATCACATTAATAAAATCATTTGTTTAACGCATAATAAAAACAAATACATACATATTACTGATAAAAGACCTTCTACTTGGAACTTCATACCTGTTTTGTGTTATATATACCTGTGCAAATCCCACTATCCTATTTGCTAAATCTATTTATTTATTAATTAATTTATTTGTTCTTAATAATAACCCAGCTACTAGCTAAAATCTTGCTAATCATGTATTCACATTATTCTACTATTAAAGTTCATCTATTAATAATAGGCCTACCCCTTGAAAGTCTTGTTTATTAATTAATCTCAAATGTTTTCTACTCTCATATTAAGCATACTATTTATTGATATCCTATCATTCAAGCCTGGTTTCATGGTTGCATTTAATAACACTTGCCAAAAGGTCTCCCTAAATTCCAAAAAATTAGACCAATTACCTCCTCTCTCTTGTTTTTTAACCTTCTCCAACACACAAAACCTAAATTTCTTAAATTCCTCACACATAACACTATGTCTGTAAAGGGCGTTTATGCCATCGTTTTTTAATGGCATAATTGTGTTAGTATACTCTCTTCCTCAACTCATTTCCAGTTTTGCCAATGTAGTAGGCCCTACAGGTTTGACATAGGGCTACATATACAACTCCCTTGGTCTTACAATTGTAATTTCCATTGATGCTAATAACCCTATCATAACCTTCAATAGTCAAGTAATACTATGAAGACCCTTTTTGAAATGAACCAAAATAAGGGGAACAGGATTTTGATGGGAAAAATGAGTATTTGTGGATGTTTTAAGGAATGTAGATTTATGTATGAAACAAGGAACTTCCAGGAGAAGTTGTGGGTAGCAATTAATAAATAGCTGAAGGACTTTATCTGGGAGGGGAAGACAGCAAGAGTCAAGTGGAATAAGATAATTCTTCCAGGAGAACAGGGCGGATTGGGATTACCCAAGTTGAAGAGTATTTCAGAGCTACACAGTTAAGACTCCTATATACAGCACAAGCAGATATAATTCAAAGTGGAAAAGGATGATGATGAAACAAGGAGAGACTGAGATTTTGTATGCAGGCCTTTAAGGAGAATAACTTTTAGTTATGTACTTACCATAACTTCGGATGTATGGGATCCATCTCGCCTACATTCATAACTGATGGGCTCGGAGCCGATCCATCGGCTCCGACTCGGCCAACTAATACACTAGCATGAAGTCTCTCATTGGCTGGGCTACTACCTATCCCAGGATGCACTACACCTGCTTCCCCAGATCTTGTTTGTTCGCTTTCATACATCCATGCAAACACAGAAAAACTAGGTGTCACTACAACCAACTAAGGTTCTTCAAGAAAAGATCTCCAAATGGGACTACAGCTCCTCTAAATCCGAATGGAAGGGGGAAGGAGGGTGGGTACTTATGAATGTAGGCGAGATGGATCCCATACATCCAAAGTTATGGTAAGTACATAACTAAAAGATGTAATGGGATCCTATCTCGCCTACATTCATAACTGATGGAACAGCGTCCCTAGCACCTAAATCCCGGGTGGCTCATTGGAAAACACTCCTGAGAACTGTGGAACCAAAGGAAGCCCTGCCTCGAGAAACCACATCCAATTTGTAATGAGAAATGAAAGTGTGCGGAGAAGTCCAGGTTGCCGCAGCACAAATATCATCTATAGATAATTTGGAGTGAAAAGCTACAGAAGTAGCTATTGCCCTGGTAGAATGAGCCTTGACTGGAAAGGGAAGCTCTTTGTTAGCCTGTGAATAAATAAAAATGATACAATCTTTAATCCATTTAGCTATGGAGGTTTTGCTACTGGTTGACCCAATTTGTTCATTGCAAAGGAAACAAACAATTGATTTGATTTCAGCGTGTGGCGTTCTATTCAAGTAAAAACGCAGTTGTCTATGGACGTCCAATTGATGCAAGATATATTCTGCGTTATTAGAGAACTCTGGGAAAAACACAGGGAGCTCTATAGTTTGTTGAATACAGAAGGAAGAGGCTACCTTTGGTAAAAAGGAGGGGTTTAATTTCAAGGAAACTCTATGCTTGTGAAAAATCAAATAGGGAGGATCAGAACAAAGAGCTTGAAGTTCTTTAACCCGCCTGGCGGAAGTTATGGCCACTAAAAAGGCCGTTTTCCAGGACAGAAATTTTAAATCGCAGGTAGCAGCTGGTTCGAAAGGACGGGCAGTTAGGGCAGCAAGAACCATATTCAAGTCCCAAGGGGGGACAGGGTGAGATATTGGAGGCCTAAGGAGCCATGCTCCTTTAAGGAAAGCCTTACAAAATTTGTGAGACATCAATGAAGGTTCAAAGGAAGCATGAAAATTAGAGATAGCTGCTAGCTGAACCTTAATGGTAGAAACTGAAGAGCCCAACTGAAAAAGGGAAGCCAGGAAATTCAGAACCTCCGATACTGGTGCAGTAAGGGGGTCTATACCCCATTCCTGAGCCCAGAAGGCGAACCTTTTCCATTTGCTGGAATAAAGTTTGACAGTGGAAGGTTTATGAGAAGAAGACAATATGTGGATCACGTCCGGAGAAAGAGAATTGTCTCGGACTAAGGATGGAAGTGGAGTAACCATGCCGCCAACTTCAAAGACCTGAGAGACGGGTGAAGCCGTCCTGACTGATGAGTCAACAGGTCTGGCACCGGGTCCAGAAACCATGGGCCCTCTACCGCATGCCTCTGTAGGAAAGGGAACCAAACTTGACGAGGCCAGTGCGGGGCAATCAAAATCATCTCGCTCTCCAGGTAAATGGCCTTCTGTATTACCCTCGGTAGGAGGGGAAACGGAGGAAAGCGAAGAAGACCGGGGGGCCAAATGTGGGTCAGAGCGTCCCTGGGAATCTGTCCCTGGGAGGGGAACAGCATGAAGAACTCTCTGCATTTCGCATTGTGAGGGCTGGCAAACAGATCGCAGCAAGGGAGACCCCATTTGTCGAAGATTTTCGCAGCTACTCTCTGGTTGAGGGACCACTCGTGGGGTAAAAGAATGGTTCTGCTTAATCTGTCCGCAATCACATTGGATTTCCCCGGTATGTGCGTTGCCATTAGAAAGCGGTTGGTAGCTACCGCCCAGTGCCAAAGTCTCATGGTTTCTCTGCACAGTGGGTAAGACCTGGTTCCACCTTGCTTGTTTATATACCAAACCACCGACATGTTGTCGGATAGGATAGCAATCGGACCTTGCGGAAGAGCGTGATGGAGAGCTTGAAGTACCAAGAGTACCGCTCTCATCTCCAGGATATTGATATGCAAATGCGTTTCCTGGATTTGCCATGTGCCTTGGACCGACCTGTCCAGGTAATGACCCCCCCACCCTACCTGGGAGGCGTCCATAGTCACAGTGGCAACGGGACGTTGAGGAATAAAGGGTTGCCCTTGGTCGAGATTGGATTGGAGAAGCCACCAACGCAGATCCCGACGGCAACTCTCCGTGATCATGACTAAATGGTTCAAGGGAAGTTCCTGATAGGACCATTGAACCGACAGAAGCCATTGTAATATTCGCATGTGAAGTCTGGCTAAAGGGACTAAGAGTATGGTTGACACCATCGAACCCAACAGTTGTAGAATCCGATGGGCTGGGGCTCTTAATAGGGGAAGACAGGATTTGACTTGATTTTGTAGAACCTGAATTCTTGCTGCCGGTAAAAAGGCGCGCATTCTTTTTGTGTCTAAGTCTGCGCCTATAAAAGTAATACGCTGAGATGGCTGTAGTACAGATTTTTGCCAATTGAACGTAATCCCCAAGAAATGGCCCAAGGTGAACGTGGCGTTGAGCGCCTGAAATAGTAGATGCTCGGAGGTGGCAGTAAGGAGCCAGTCATCCAGATATGGAAAAACTTGGAATCCTAGACTCCTCAGGTGAGCAGTCACCACTGCCAGACACTTGGTGAACACCCTGGGGGCTGTGGTGAGACCAAAGGGCAGTGCTTGGAATTGGAAATGACTGACTCCGAGGCAGAAGCGTAAGTGTCTCCTGGACTCTTGAGCTATCGGAATGTGATAGTAAGCGTCCTGGAGATCTATGGAGCACATCCATGCATCTTTCTCCAGCAAAGGAAGAATAGATTGAAGGGTGACCATTCGGAATTTGGACTTTTGCAAAAAACAATTCAATGAACTGAGGTCCAAAATGGGCCTGAAGTCCCCTGTCTTTTTTGGTACCAAAAATAATCTTGAGTAAGTTCCTGATCCGATCTGGTCAGTGGGGACAGGCTGGATGGCTCCTTTTTCTAGCAGCTTTGAAACCTCTATTGTTGCCTGATCCCGCTGACTGGGTGGTACGTCCGGAATTTCCCTTAAGGAAAGGGGGGGTTTGTTAAAGGGGATGATATATCCTCCGGTAATAATGCGAAGCACCCACTGATCGCTTGTTATGGATTTCCAAGCTTGTGGGTGCGCCGCAAAACGACCCCCGACTGGCTCCGGAGTTGCACAGTCGGGCAACAACTCAGGGACGCTGGTTGTATGAAGAACCACGAAAGGAGTCGTGGTCTCCAGAGTTACGAGGGCCTCTGCCACCTCTGGGGCGGCGTCTTCCAGAATTCCCCCCCCCCGCCTCTGGAGGGGGAATCATTGGGTGGAGTAGGGAAGGACTTCTGAGATTTTCTGAACCACATTTTCCCTCCTCTCTGAGCCTTGGGGTAAGGCCTAGAAGGAGCGGAAAAATGGGCCCCAACGGCAGTCAGAGTCTTGCCCTCTTGCTCGCACCGAGTTAGTGTGTTCTTCACCTTGGGTCCAAACAAAGATGACCCATCAAAGGGGGCGTCGGCGAAGGAAGACTTGAAGGCCTCCGTGAATGAACACAAGCGTAACCAGGCGTGTCTCCTGAGGGCAACGCCTGTTCCCGCTGCTCTACTCGCCCCTTCGGCCGCATACGAAATGAGCCTCATGGACGAGTTAACGATGGATAACAGGGTAGTCATCTGGGCGCCAACAGTCGGGGCCAGCTCCTCAGGTAGATTACTAGTGAGGGAGTCATTTAGCTCTTTAAGGAGGTCCCTTTGGAGCCTAGTAAAATGACATAAATAATTCAGCGACCGTAGGGTAAAAGCTGCTGAAGACAGGGTACGCTTCCCGTACCTATCCATGCTCCTGGAATCCTTATTAGGAGGATGGACAGACGTTGAAGCCTCTTCCACGTCCTGCTGTGTGGCAGAAGCCACCACCATAGCATCTACAGGCACACCCTTCGTCAGAAATTCCTTCTGGGGGGGGGCTGACAGAAACTTATTGGGTTCCACAGAATCAGGGTGTTCCCACGCCCTTCGAGAAACCAAATCAAGGAGTTCATCGAAGGGCAGAGACACCCAGGAGGCGGAAGGCTGGGCCCCAAAGGCCTTGAGGAAGACTGACTCCTCAGCTGAAGGGGTTTTGGCCTGCCAATCACCTCTCTGTCTCAGAATCTCCAAGATATCTGAGAAAGAGATATCATCCGAAGATGATTTGGGGGACCCTTCTGCGTCATCGAGGTCAGTATCCGATGTAACAGACTCATCTTGGGAGTCGTGCTTCCTCTTGCACAATTTCTTCCGTGGGGGTTCATCGAAGCAGTTTTGGATGGACCTCCGGAAGGAACTCCGATGGGGGTATCCTCAGGCCCTGGGGCCCCGCTGCCGGGGGACTGCAACAGAACAGAAGCACCAGTCTCCAAATCTAGGGACGGTGAGGTAGAAGCCTGCTGAACTGGCAAAGGCATGGCCAGCGCGCTCCTCATGGCCTCAAAGGCCGGACCTCCAGACTCCATGGAGGTCACTGGTCTAGAGGCCACGATGGCACTGGGAATTCCAGCAGCCGATGCTCGAGGGAAGACTAGGCACCGAAGCACCCAATCCCAAAGTGTTCCCCTCGGGCCCGGCTGAAGAAGTCACAGTACCAAACCCTGAACCGGAGGACAGGGTAGGAAGCACAGTCGGAACCGACAGATCTCGAAGGGGTCTCGGCTCCGACCGTATGGCTCCGCTTTGCTCCACCACCACCGACTCCAACGGCTCCGAGGAGGTTGGAGGAGGAATCGAATGTGTTGGAGGGGGGATCGGCTCCGAAGCCAACTGGGTTGGAGCCGAGACCATTTTAGCAAAAACTGGAGACTGGAAAAGCCTCTGTATCATCCTATCCAGATCCTGATCAGACAGTCTCGAAGATTTAGAGGAGGTAGACCGACGAGAAGACTTTCCTCTCGGCTCCGAGAGAGTAGGGGACCGGCTCCGAAAAGGCTCCAACACTATCGGCGCCGGTTCCACCACAGCATGGACCACAATCGGCGTGAGCTGCACACCTCCACCGGCTCCGAAGCCATTGGAACCGATCGAGGTGATTCACCTCTCGATACTCCAACCTGCGGCTCCGAAACTAATGGAGCCGAGGAAAGAGGTATCGAGGCAGACCCTTCGACCCTCGGCCCCGAAGTTAGTGGAGCCGAGGAAGAAGAAGTCAATTTTTGCTTTTTAGTAGTCGGTTCCGACGGACTTGTCGGAGCCGACGATCTTTTCTTTTTGGGAGCAACAGGAGAATCTAAGGTTTAATAAGCTCCTTCAGTATCAGTTTGTTTTTGCGTTCTTGAAGAACCCTAGAGGAGAAAGCATGACAGACACTACATGTCTCCTGTAGATGTTTTGGCCCCAAACAATAAACGCAAATTGAATGGCTGTCTGTAATGGACATTTTGTAATTGCACCGAGTGCATTTCTTAAAGCCTGACTTCTGCTCTTTTTACATAATACAAGCCCTCGTACAAGCAATAAAAATATATTAACAAGGTTTGCACCAACTGAAGAGCGCGAGACACAAGGCACGAGTACTGAGAGGAAAAATTACCTCAGACAGAACACAGTGAACAGACGCAGAACAAAACAAGTTCAGCGGCCCAAAGCCCTCTAATTTAAACGGGCTTAGTCCGAAAAAAAAAACAATTAACAACAATAACACCACTTAAAACAGCACTCAAAGGTAGGGCAAAGGCCCTCTAACTTAAACGGGCCTTGCCCGACTGCAAAAATAAAGTACCAGAAATCACTTCACACACGCTAAAGATATAACAAAATTACAAAGAATAGCTGTTAAAACAGCTGTTTTATTAATATATAGAAAAAACCCAAGGTCAAAGACCAGTAAAGGTAAAAAAAAGGACCACTTAGCTCCAGCCAAGTCGAGACCACGTCCAGCTTGTAAAGCGGCAAACGAGATCTGGGGAAGCAGGTGTAGTGCATCCTGGGATAGGTAGTAGCCCAGCCAATGAGAGACTTCGTGCTAGTGTATTAGTTGGCCGAGTCGGAGCCGATGGATCGGCTCCGAGCCCATCAGTTATGAATGTAGGCGAGATAGGATCCCATTACATCAATAATCATGCAGAATATTATATCCATAAAGTAGCAGAAAATATTCTAAGAACTAAACCAACACAGGAATGGAGAAAGGAGATTCTGCCAATAGGGTTGACTGCAATTACGGATACAGACAATAGGCAAGAAGGAGCCGGAATTTATTGGAGAAAACTGGGAAAGGAACCAAGGTATTGGGAGAAAATAACTAGAGAGGAAAAGATGATAGAATGGGAAGATGCCAGTAATTTATTTGGACTGCAGGTTAGAGATTGCCTTCCCTATCACGGATTGATATCAGAGTATAGAAAAAGAGAAAGAAATAGGGGAATCCTAATTGAAAGACCAGCAGTAGTAGAGTTTTTAATAGAATCCTGAATGGAAGTTGCCATTAAAAAGGAATAATTAGTCCAGCATATAAAATATTGCATGATAAGTATAAGAATCAGTCAGAGGAGGTTAGAAAGGATTGGGAAGAGAGATTGGTAAGCAATTCACAAAGAAACAATGGGAGGATATATGCATGTCTCCCAAATATGCAACAAAATCTAGAAGATTTAGGATTTTTGCCTGGAAATGTTTACATTGATATTTTTATACCCCAAATAGACTCAAGAGATTTTTTCCTCAGACAGACATTAAATGTTGGAGGTGTGAAGGGGAAGAAAGAGCTAATTGGGAACATATTTTCTGGTGAGTTGGCAGACTTTAAGGATTCCCTGCAGGATGTACTGTTAGAGATGCTGGGTGTGCAGATTGGTCTGACAAGGGAGATGATTTTCCTGAGCTATGATACAGAATTGGAATTGCCTAGACATGGTAAGGCCTTGCTATGTCTAAAAATGGTGGCTGCCAAAAAAGTAATTACTAGAAAATGGAAATCAAAATCTAAACCAACTATACTGGAAGTAGTGAATATAGTAACAGTGATAAAACAACTGCAATTGAGATCTTCAGAAAAGGGTAGGAGCAAACTACAAAGGTAAAAATGGGAATTGTAGGAGCAGTATATACAAGGGAGGAATGAGGTCTCTATGGCTTTGCCCAACTCATTCAAGATCCCACTAGAGTGGACAAGAAATCTCACAAACAGTCAATCTTAGACTGGACACTTGTAAACTACCCAAAACACAACTATCACACAGGATGTCTACCAGACACCCTGAGTGATCATCACCCCACATTCCTTCTCCATAAACACTCCAACCATTCCAACCCTATCACCTATAGACAAGTCAGAGATGACAGGAAACTAAATTCACAAGATCTTAACTATATCCTAAAATACTGTAACTGGAACCCACTACTTACACTACAACTAGACAAGCTGTTGACTACTTCAGTAGCACCTTCTCTAACATCCTCAACTCTATTGCACCCCTTAGAAGGATTAGAGTCAAGGCAAACTACGCCCCATGGCTAAGCAGGGACACAAGAGCCCTACTTAAAGCCAGAGATAGAGCATGGAAAGCCTGGAAAAGAGATAACACAAACTTATCCAAACAAAACTACCAGAAACTAAGGAATCAGGCAAAATGACAAACCAAACTTAATAAACAAATTTCCTTCTTCAATAGTCAAACCAAACACACTAACAACCCACAAAAGTTCTGGCATTCTATTAACTCCTTACTTAACCCAGGCAAAACATCAACACCATCTCCCACCACCAACGATGACTAGCCCTGAATGGGTGCTGGTTATTCTGTTGACACCAACTACAGAACCTTTTCCATTTGCTAATGTATGATTTTCTAGTAGCAGGCTTTCTTGCATCCATTTCCACCTGCTGCACATTCTCAGAAAATATATGCCTTAAAGGATTTTTCACCACATCAGCCAGGCAGTCAGTTGAAGATGACTGATGTCGGAGTATGTGAAACATTCCTGTCTTGTGTGAGTAGATCCAGTCTGTGAGGAAGCTTGTGAAAATTACCCCTGGCCATTTCCAAAAGAAGAGAGAACCAAGATTACATGGGCCAGAAGTGAGTCACCACAGTGATCTTGGAGAATTCCTTCTGAATCTTCAGAAGTCCCCTGGATATCAGTCGTAAGAGTGGAAAAGCATACAGGAACATTCCTGTCAAAGGAAAAAAAAAGGGATCTGTCTTCCAGGCCTTCTTGCAAGGAGTTTTGGACCAGACGCTTGCCAGTTGATTGTTCAGAGAGGAGGCAAAGAGGTCTACTTGAGGAACTCCCCACAGATGGATCAAATCTGGGAAGATCCGTTGATCTAGTTTCAATTTGTGAGGGTCTGCAATTGTCCTAGTCAGCTTGTTTGCCACACTGTTTTACTCTGACGGAATGTAGGATACTTGTAGAATGAGATTGTGCTGTGAAGCTATATCCCAGGCTAAATTGGCTAGTCAATAAAGGGGGCATGACCTGGTTCCCTTTTGCTTGTTGATGTACCACATGACTGCAGTATTGTCTATAACAACTTAAAGAGGTCTTGGCGACCAAAAATGGGTCAGAGAGTTGAGTGCCTTGATATAGGCAAGCATCTCCTTGATATTTATGCACTTGCATCTGTCCTTGGTGTTCCACACTCCTTGCATTTTTATCCCTCCTTAAAGTGCTCCCCAAGAAAGTCTGATGCATCTGTGGTTACTGACTGCTTTGGAGCAGGAAGGGAGAAGGGGAGACCTAGAAATAAGGATATCTGTTGCCTCCACCAAAATATTTCACTTCTGACAAGCCCAAGAACTGGTATCTGAAAAGATACAGGGTGTTGATGATGGGAACAAAGAAATTTCAGATACCACTGTATCATTCTCATGTGCAGTTTTCCCAGAGGTATCATGAGAATCAGATGCCACAAGACCAGAAATCCTGAGATATTCCCTTGCAGTGACCAAAGTCTGAGTGGAAAACTTTAGAAATAGATCTAAATAAATATATACATGTGATAGTGTTCAATCTCGCCGTTTGTTCTTATACATGGGTTCGGAGCCGATCCTCGGCTCCGTGTCGGCCGCTTGCAAGCTCTGCATCGAGAAGAAGCTCGAGACAACCTAATATCCACAATCCCCCTCTGCCTTTACCTCAGATCTAGTTTGCCGCTGCTGCGTTCGCATCACTGGGATCTAGCTCGAGCAACTTCAGATAAGATAAAACTTTATTTTTGTTTTATTTGACAAAAATTGTTCTAAATGTACTTTTTGGTAGACATAGTGTATGTGTGTGTGGTAGGTAGAAATTCTCGGTACCGTTAAGTTTAATTAGACTGGTTAGAGTTTTTCGGCGCCTTCCACCCCTTACTTAAATTTGACAACCGGACTGACTTATATATTGGATTTGACATTTTTCTACTGGATTTGTCTCTCTACTGGACTTGACTTTTTCTCTTACCTGTAAAATGTCTGAGAAAATTAAATCAGGCTTTAAACGTTGCCAGTGTGGCCAAAAAATGTCAGTTACTGACAACCATAGTTCCTGTGTCTACTGCCTTGGCCCTCTCCACTTACAAGAGGACTGTTCAATTTGTCACTCTTTTAGTGGGAGGGTCATGACAGATAGGCGCAGGAAACTCATGGACAGGGGGTTATTAAAACCTTCCTTTCAGGAGGCTCTGGATGCTTCAGACCAGGCATCCAAATCCTCGAAGGAATCGAAGACGTCGGAGCCCAAGTCATTGGCTCCGAGCTCTTCTAGTAAAGTTAGATCACCGGTTCCACAGACTTCGGGGCCGAGTGTTCAACTGGTGTCAGTTCCTGAGCCTCGAGTCTTGGAACCGGTGATGGAGCTCCCTCCCTCGACTCTATTGAGGTCGGCTCCGTCTTCGGTTCCTTCGACCCGTTCTTCTTCTAAGCTCTCCGATGTCGATGTGGATCGTGTGGTGCAGAAGTTATTGGAGCATTCGGCCCTATCCAAACTTATTTCGGTTTCCACCCAGTTGGTGTCAAAACTTGATGGCCTCCCATTGTCTCCATCCATTCCTCCTCCGAGACCTGTCCAGTCTTTGTAGCCGGAAGAGGTTGATCTTCTGATTGTGGAACCTTCGGGTCCAGAACCGTCCTTTTCTCGGTCTGCTCCTCTCACCTCGACTCCATCGGATCCGGTACCGGAGTCTCGGAGTCGACGATCTGTCCTTGGTTCCGGGGCCGAGAGTCGAACTGACGTTTCGGTTCCGACTCTTCCCCTCGGGGCCTCGGCGCGGATCGATTCGGCTCCGTCCTCGGGGTCGATGCCTTCGGTGCCTGTCTCGGGGATTCTTCCCATTTCTTCGGAACCGGGAGATTCTTCGACTCGGGACCCGGGGGCCTTCGATCTCATGAGGAAGGTGTTGTCTACCCAGACAACCACATCAGTAGAAGCAACCTCTCCTCCCCATAAAGGGCCGTTATCCTCCTCTGCACCCACGGCTACATCCAAGCATCGAGCACCGGTGTCTCAGCCACCCCTGGAGGGTGCCCCCTCTTCCTCGGAGGCTTCTTCGGATGCTCCCCACGAAGAAGTCCCTAGGAAAAGATTGTGTAAGAGGAGACACTTAGATTCTCCACAAGAATCTTTGACATCCGATACTGACTTGGATGAGTCAGAAGGGTCCCCTAAGTCACCTTCAGAAGATGTCTCTTTTCTGACATATTGGAGATCTTGAAACAGAGAGGTGATTGGCAGTCCCTTCCCCCTTCTGAGGATGAGTCAGTCTTGCTGAAGGCATTCGGTGCTCGCCCTTCCTCCTCCTGGGTCACTCCGCCCTTGATGAATTAATGGAACTTATTGCTCGAAGGGCGTGGGAGGCTCCTGACACAGTGGAACCAGTCCCTAGGAAGCCCAATAAGTATATCACTGCACCCCAGGACAAAACTTACTTGACAAAAGGAGTTCCAGTGGACGCTATGGTGGTGGCAGCGGCCACGAAAAAGGAGATGTCGGAATCTTCCTCATCTGTCCATCCCCCTAATAAAGATTCTAGGACTATGGACAGGTATGGGAAGCGCATTTTTAGTTCAGCGGCTTTTTCCATGCGATCCCTGAACTATTTGACCCACTTTACACGACTACAGAGGGATCTAGTCAAAGAGTTGGGAGATACCCTCCAGGGTACTACAGATGCTGCTGTCTCAGAGAAAGTGACAGCGCAACTTAATACCCTTACATCCATTGTGAACTCGTCCATGAGGCTGATCTCTTACGCAGCCGAGGGTTCGAGTAGGGCAGCGGCTTCAGCGATTGCTCTTCGCAGACAATCCTGGATGCGCTTATGTTCATTTGCGGAAGCCTTCAAGTCTTCCTTTACTAACGCCCCATTTGACGGTGCCACTCTCTTTGGCCCCAAAGTAAAGGAGACCCTTACCCGGTGTGAACAGGAGGGAAAGACTCTGTCTGCTGTCGGAGTCCGTTTTTCCACCCCAACCAGACCGTACCCCAAAGGGCAACGTGGTGGAAAAATGTGGTTTTGAAAACCCCAAGGATCTTTCCCAGGCACACAGGGTGATGCCCCTTCTAGAGGCAGAGGAGGGGGCTGAGGTGGAAGACGCCGCTTTGGCGGCAGAGGGGGTCCGCAGAATCAAGGTGACAGGGATACACTCCTGGTAAACCTTTCCAGCACTCCTGAGAGGAGGCCCGACTGTCCTGCTCTGGAGGCAGTTGGGGTCGCTAGCTTTATACCCTCAGGCCTGGCAAAACATAACTACAGACAAGTGGGTAAAAAGCGTGGTTACCAGAGGTTACAATATACCATTTCTATCCTATCCCATTCCAAAGAAAAGACTCCCAGATGTGCCCCATCTGCGAGAGCCAGCAGCTATAGAAATTTCAAAGCTGCTAGAAAAAGAGTCATCCAACCAGTCCCAGCGGACCAAAGAGGATTCGAACTTACTCAAGGTTCTTTTTAGTTCCAAAGAAAACAGGGGACTGGAGGCCCATTCTGGACCTAAGCGACCTCAATACCTTCGTCAAGAAAGAAAAGTTCCGAATGGTCACGCTTCAATCGATCCTTCCATTCTTACAGAAGGACGACTGGATGTGCTCAATAGATCTGAAGGATGCATACTACCACATCAAAATGGCCAGGGCATCCAGAGATCATTTGCGCTTCTGGCTGGGTGCCAGTCACTTTCAGTTTCGAGCCCTGCCCTTTGGTCTGACCTCAGCCCCCAGGGTCTTCACCAAATGCATGGCAGTGGTAGCGTCTCACTTGAGACGCCTAGGATTCCAGGTGTTTCCGTATCTGGACGACTGGCTCCTTTCTGCCACCACCCAGCGTCAACTAGTACAGGCCAGAGACTACACTCTTCAACTGTGTATTCACCTAGGAATTTCCGTAAACTTCGGAAAATCCTTACTACAGCCATCACAGCGTATCTTATTCATAGGAGCGGAATTAGATACACATCAGTTAATTCTAAGACTTCCTCCGGAAAGGATACTTTCACTTCAGACTCACATACGTCTTCTTCTTTTGTCCAGGAAATCCCCAGCAAAACTAGTACTGAAGGTTTTGGGACTCATGTCAGCTTCTCTTATTGCAATACCCTTGGGAAGACTGCACATGAGAGTCCTACAATGGCTACTGTTTGCACAATGGTCGTTCCAACAACTACCTCTAACACACAAGATTCTTATAACGAACACATGCAAAACACACCTGAACTGGTGGCTTCAAACTTGCAACCTTTCCAAGGGGAGACCATTTGTGCTACCCACGCCTACAGCTACGGTGACCACGGACGCTTCCCTGATAGGGTGGGGGGGCATCTTTCAGGGACAGACAGTCCAAGGTGAATGGACCAATTTAGAGTACAATCTGCACATCAATGTTCTAGAGTTGAGGGCAGTGTTTCTAGCGTTGCAACACTTTGCTCCCCTTCTTCCTCTGGGAACTATTGCAGTTCAGACGGACAACATGTCGGTAGTCTGGTACATAAACAAACAAGGGGGAACCAAGTCCTATCAGCTATGCAAAGAGGCCATGAGAATCTGGCAATGGGCGGAGTCCACGGGTCGCTTTCTGATAGCAACGCACATCCCGGGGTCATCCAACGTCATAGCCGACAGGCTGAGCAGAGCAATACTGTTACCGGACGAGTGGTCCCTAAAACAGTCAGTTGCAAAAAAGATTTTTCGCACGTGGGGCCAGCCTTCCTGCGATCTGTTTGCGTCTCCAATGAATGCCAAATGCAGGAGCTACTTTGCCCTATTACCCCCTCCAGGGGAAGTCCCCAGGGACACACTGATTCACGATTGGCCCCCAGGTCTCATGTACGCATTTCCTCCCTTCCCCCTGATCTCAAGGTTTCTCCAGAAAGCCAACAACCTACACAGGACAATAATCCTCATTGCCCCATTCTGGTCTCGTCAAATTTGGTTCCCCTTCCTCATAACACACTGCATTCAGGGACCCTGGATTCTGGACCCAGAGCCAGATCTATTGACTCACTCGTCAGGGGCTCCCCACCCCTCGCTTTTGTCCCTCCATCTAGCAGCTTGGCTGCTCCAATTCCCAACTTAGCCAGGTCTGATCTTCTTTCGCCTGCAGTTCAGAATATATTAGTGGCTTCTCATAAAGCTTCCACTACTAAAACATATACTAGTAAATGGAAGCGCTTTGTATTCTGGGCGAATACACAGCAAGTGGACCCTGTTATAGCTCCCTTGAATAAAATATTAGAGTTTTTAACAGAATTGTTCCATCAGGGTGCTTCTCCTGCCACATTAAGAGTTCAATTGGCTGCCATTTCTAATTTCCATGTGGAAGAATGTGGGGCTCCTGTTATGGCCCACAGACTTTGTAAAGCCTTTTAAAGGGGTTTTCATATTAGACCACCAATTAGATCTCCTACGTCACCTTGGAGTCTAAACTTATTATTATCTAAGTTGATGCTGCCCCTTTGAACCAGCCTCCTCTTGCCCATTGAAATTTTTGTCATGGAAGACTCTCTTTTGGTAGCCATTACATCCGCTAGGCAGTATCTGAACTTCAAGCTCTCTCCATTAAACACCCTTATTTGATCTTTCACTCTGACAGAGTTTCTCTTCGCACTAATTCATCCTTCCTTCCTAAAGTTTGTTCTATTAACAATATTAATCAGTCCATTGAATTACCCACTTTCTTCAAGAATCACTCCAATAAAATGGAGTATATGTTGCACAAATTAGATGTCCACAGACAACTAAGGTTTTACTTGGATAGAACAAAAGATCACAGGAAATCTGATCAACTTTTTGTAGCCTTTGCTGATAACAGAAAAGGAGTAGCGGTTACCAAAAGAACTCTTTCTAAGTGGTTAACTGATTGTATCATCTATGTCTATGATTCTTCAGATCAAACTCTTTTGCACAAACCCAAAGGACATTCCACAAGGTCAGTGTCTACATCCCTGGCTCATGCAGCTCGCCTACCACTAGACGCTATTTGTGCGGCTGCTACTTGGTCTAAACCACATACATTCATTTCTCATTATAAGGTAGGCAAGATTTCTAGGGACAGGGCAACCTTTGGTTCCACTGTGCTCAAGAACGTCCTTCCGTGAGTTCCTCAGGAACAAGGAGCTGGGGACGCTACCCATGTGTAAGAACAAACGGCGAGATTGAACACTATCACATATAGAAGTTATGTCCTTACCATAACGTTCCATGTGGAGTGTTCATCTCGCCTTTGTTCTTACATTCCCACCCTCCCGCCCTTAGGAAGAACGTTCAGTTTGGTGCCTGGTCTGGGGCATTCTGCTTCTGCATTGCAGTTGTTGTGTATATAGTTGACATGTATATATATGTGTATATATGTATATATATATATATAGACTCTTAGTTTCTGTGCATATGTAATATTGGCATGAGTGTTCTCTCTCTGACTACTGGTTTGCTTGCAAACTAGATCTGAGGTAAAGGCAGAGGGGGATTGTGGGTATTAGGTTGTCTCGAGCTTCTTCTCGATGCAGAGCTTGCAAGCGGCCGACACGGAGCCGAGGATCGGCTCCGAACCCATGTGTAAGAACAAAGGCGAGATGAACACTCCACATGGAACGTTATGGTAAGGACATAACTTCTATTTTTTTCCTGTGGAAGAAAAGTTCATTGAACTAATGTTGTCTAGTAGACATCCCAGGAACACAATCCTATGTGAGGGGGTCTATCAAGACTTTTAAATGTTCACTTGGAATCCCAGTTTTTGTAGGAGATCTCTCACCCAAGAAGGAGATTTCTGACACCATTAAAAAGACTCTGCAAAGATAAGTAAGCCATCTAAATATGGAAAATGTGGATACTCTGTAGCCTGCAATGAGCTGTAACTGGAGCTAGAAACTTTGTGAATGCTGTTGATGCAGTGTATAGTCTAAAGGGTATTGCAGAGAACTGATAATGAGGTCAGACATACAAACTTTAAGAAGCCTTGTGTTACCTGGAAACTTAAATAAGAAAGAAGAGGTAAGAAATTGTGAAATGACATCATTTTGAATTTGGGCACCATCACAAACAGGTTTAGGAAAGAAAGGTCCAGAACTGGTCTACAAGCATTTTCTTTCTTTGGCACTAAATACATGCTTGAATAAAACCCCTTTTCCACATGGGAAGGGGAAACTGGTTCTATCACGCCCTGGGAGAGCATGTGATTATAAAAGACAGGTCAAAACAAAACAGTCTAGTTTCATAGATTCATAGATTTGTAGACTGTTACTAAGCTAATGAATCGGGGGACCTTTCTAAGCCTAGCCAAGTTTTTCTGAAAGAATAATGATGACCTGCATCCAAATAGGACATTAAGGGCCAGGCATTTATAAGCTACCTCTCTCCATAAGGGACATGGTTGCCAGGCCCACTGTAAATTTCCTGTTCCCCAGCCGCTTGTCTAGGTTGTGCTTAAACTGGGTAGTAGACAAACTCAGCTTCACATGGATGGGAAGCCTGTTCCATAGGAGGGACAGTCTCCGGGACACATATCTGTGTCTACAGCATGTTCTATTTAAGTCACAGACACAACTCAGTCCCTGGATCTTGTATTTCTGGTACTCTTTGAGTTATGAATATGTAGGATATTAATAAGTGTGGGGTTTGCAGATGCCTTGTAAGCCAGGCATAAATCACTCCTCAGCAATCTATAGGAGAATGAGTAGACAGAAAGGGCTTTAAGGAGATCTGCATAAGGCAGGTTTATTACACCTTGTATTTTTTTTGTAAGGAACATTTGAGGTCACTCTAATGGAATTATCCCCTGTAAAGGAGAAATTTCTTCCCACTGCCATCTGCAATCTTGATGAATCTTCAAAACACATTTGGATGAAACTATCTGCTGCCAAAGAGAAAAGTGGAGATTCAGACTTTCTAGAAAAAAGGGTCTGCCAATGGGGGGGGGGGGGGGGGGGGCAAAGCCTCTTAAACTTTTTGGACTGTCCTTGGTTTGGGAGTTTTAAAAATTCTTCTTGGAGCCCATCCCCCCATTGCTATTTCTTCTTAAACATATGTTTACCTACATTTTGTTGAGACTGTTTATTTTGTTTCTTACCAAAATTAGATGGGGAGTTAAGAGAATCCCTTGGAAAATTTGAAAAAGGAGGGATGAAAAACCTTAGTCTCTGTATCAGCTTGCACCTTTCTTCACACTTTTTGATCACCTCTGCAGCAACAGAGCCAAAAACTAAATCTCTATCCAAAGGATAATTTAAAATCCAGTTTAACATCATCTAGGAGGTTCTGAGTATGCAGCCATGCAAACCTCCTCATAACAGTACCAGTGGCCATAGCCCTTGAAGAAGTATCAACAGAGTCATACCCACACTGTATATAATGAGTAGTGACTTGAACAATGGAAAAATTAAATTAATTAAAGCAGATTTTTCCTCATAAGAAGAAACTGCAGAGAAAACATTCCTTGTGCCTTCACAGTTAGTTAGGACAAACCTCAACATATGAGCCTTTTAATTCAAAATTCTGAAAATCAGAGTTGCAGAAGTATACGTCTTTTCCCCATACTTATCCATAATCTTCCAATCCTTATCATAAAAAAGGAGAATTGGAATTAGCTGTGTTTAGCAGTGGAAGGATTAGCCAAAGCTATAGCTGCTGGATAAAGTCTGGGAAGAGAGTATAAAAACTTAAAAGACAGAGGAACTTCATGCATCCTACGTGCCTTTTTGGGGGCAGCTAGCCGGATGACTGTCACAAAAATTGTAGGGAGTCACTCACACATCCTCCAAAGCTGACAGAGCTGGAGGAATGGGTGCAGTTTTAGGAAATTTCTTCTGCAACAGCTTACATGAAAACCCTGGCACATTCTAGAAATAGAGAAGGAGAACCCCCCCCCCCCCCCCACAGGGAGAGTCAGAAACTGAGCTCTCTGAGTCTGAATTTAAGGATTTAATCCCAACACCTTAGCATTAAGAACTCATAATTACTTTGTTCAAGTTATCTTGTTAGACTTCTGATCCGATGCTGTCAAGCTTCACTTAATCCTTGACTGTGGGTTCAGTTCCGTATCTTGGAACCAACTAGGCTATTATTCCAGCTCCTGACTTCCAAAAACTATTGAGCTTAGCTCTACCCAGAATGCTGCTCTCAAGATTACCTCAGATCCTGATTGCCACTTTAAGTGCCAGACGCGTTCCTCTCCTGTCAGCTCGCAAGCTAGCCATTTCTTAACACTGTGTTACTTACATTTTTTTAATTCTTTACTGAGTTGCTTCTCTAAAATCCTATTCTTTATCCAGCTTCTCTTTCTTTAACTTTATTGGTGTGTTTTCTCCTGTTTACCATCATTGGTAGTTCTCCCTCCCTTTCCTTACCTTTACAGTAATCTTCCATACCATTGTTGGTACCCCTTTCCCCCTGTCTTATTACTGCTACAGTAAATCATTTGTACCATCATTGATACATTTTTCATTTCTAACAAAAAAAAACTTACTCCAATTATTCAGACTTCCCTTTCTCGTGTGTGTGTGTGTGTGTGTGTGTGTGTGTGTGTGTGTGTGTGTGTGTGTGTGTGTGTGTTTGTGTGTGTGTGTAAGAGTGCTTTTTTTGACATGGCTGAGAAGACTAAAGGCACTTCTGGCTTCAAGAGATGCCAGAAGTGTGATCTTAGACAGCCAAACTCAGACGGACATTCCTTGTGTGTCCACTGCTTGGGCCCAGTGCAGCTTCAAGAAGACTGTGGCATCTGTCATGGCTTTAGTCACCAGGCCCTCGTAGAGAGGAAAAAATAAGCTCATCTTGAAAGGCTTGATAAAATCTAGATTTGATGAGGCCATATCTGTGACATCTAAGACGGATGTTAGCTCCCCTTCTTCTTCCTCTTCCTCCAGACATGAAGATTCTAAGAAGAGGAGCTGCTCAGTTCCAACTCTTTCGTCGGAACTGCCTATTAAAAAGACTGTCTTCCACGGTTCCCACATTTTCGGCAGAACTGGATTGAAAGTAACTACCATCATCAGTGCTGTTGGTGCAGATCTTTGCACCAATGATTCTGGCACCCACTACTATCTTGGATCAGACTTTTTCCCCCTCCTCTGTTCCACTGAAGTCAGAACTGGAGGAGTTTTTTTTTTAAAGATTTGCCCCGCACAAGGTATTCTCTGAAAACTGACCCCCTTCTAAACAGACCACCAAGCTCATTCTTGGATAGACCCCCCCCCCCGTCCCCATCAGTCTATTCGGTCCCTTCCACCAAGAGCCTCACAGAGTTCAGTGTTCTGAGGCTGGTGGACCAGCTCCTGGCAGTGAGAGGATTAGTCACTTCTTTGGTTCCTAGCACTTCTGGCCCTGGAACTTTACATGTCTGTAACCCGGTTCTCATTCCTCCTCTGACTGCAGCTGAGCATTCGGAGTTCCCAGTTCTGACAATCCCAATGTCAACTGTATCTGTGCCGGTGAGATCCTTGTCTCTGGCACTGATCACTACACTCAGCTGTTTGGTTTGGTCGGAACCAGAGACCTCTCAGGGTTGGAGATTCGTTGTGTGTTTCGGGGAGCGTGGATCAATACCAATCTTATCGTAGCAGTCATTACTTCTCAGGGCTTGGCACATGTAAGTTCGACTCTGGTTTCGGGCTCAGGGGCAGCTACTTCAGTATGTGATAGGACCATGGTTTCAAAGGAGTCTGTTTCAATTTCTGGCTTCCATTGCTCTACGGGGGGGGGGGGGGGGGGCTGCTTTCCGGGCCACGGACAGGGCCTTGTCTACTACAGGCTCACAGTCGATTCCTGTCTTGTTGTAACAGCATCCAGGTCCTTCCCCTCACCCAGAGCTACCACTAGCCTCTGACCTGGGACAGCAGGCACAGAAACCTCAGGATTCAACTGTGATGATTATGTCCTCTTCAGACACTTCCCAGGCCAGGCCAGTCCCACTGAGGAGGTGCCCTGGAAGAGAAAGTGCAAGAGGAAGCACTTGGACTCCCCTGAAGAGTCTTACACAGAAGATACTGACTTTGATGAAGGGAAAGGTTCCCCAAGGTCACCTCCAGAAGATGTCTTGTTCAGTGACATTCTAGAGATCCTTAAACAGATGGGTGGCTGGACTTCCCAGCAATCTTCCTCAGAGGAGTCAGTATACCTAGAGGCTTTCAGTGCCTGACCATCTACTGCTTGGATCTCTCCACCAACTGATGATCTAATTAAGTTGATTGCAGCAGCGGGCTTGGAAGATTCCGGAGTCCATCGAACCAATCCCTAAGAGACCAGACCATATTTTGTCAGCTTCTGCGATCAGCAACATTGGGCTAAAGGGGTGCCAGTAGATGCCATGATGAATGCGGCAACCACCAAAAAGGAACTTGGTGATGAAAGTCCTACTATCTGTCCTCCTAATAAGGAGTCTAGGATGATGGATAGATTCGGGAAGTGCATAAATGCTTCATCGACCTTTGCTCATATGTCCTTGAACTTCATAGCACATTTCACCAGGCTTCAACGAGATCCGATAAAGGAGCTATCAAACACTCTTAACAGGAACCATAGCTGAGGGGGTTCAGTAGCTTCAAGCTGGCAACCATGACTCAATATGAAATTCATCCATGAGGCTCATTGAACACGCAACTGAAGGGATGACTAGGGCAGCAGGTTCTGTTGTTGTCATGAGAAGACATGCCTGGATGCACTTATGTGAGTTTGTGGAGCCATTTAAGTCTTCTTTCGTCAATGCTCCCTTTGACGGAACATCCCTTTTTGGCCCCAAAGTTAAACATACCCTTCCTAGATGCAAGAAGGATGGAAAGACACTTTCTGCCATGGGAGTACACTTTTCCACTCCTCAATGGCCCTACTCCAGGAACCAGAGGAGTGGCAAGCTATGGTTCAAAAAGTCCCCAAGGGCCTTTCCAGGACTTGTGGTAACAACTCCCCCCGGGGCAGAGGGGAGAGTTATAATGGATGACGCCATGGTACAGGCAGAGGTGGCCCACAGAATCAGGGTTCCATGGATTTGTTCCCTGGTAACTAATATCAGTGCTCCCTGAATGGAGGCCTGACTGCCGTCCTCTGGAGGCAGTCGGGGACAACTTTCCCTGCACCTACCTACCGGGCTAACCATAACAATGGACAATTGCATGCAGAGGATTATAACCAGAGGTTACAATATTCCCTTTTTGAAACAATCAAAATGAATCCCAGATGTTCCAGTCAGTCACAGGGATGCAGCAGTTCTAGAAATTCAAAAACTGCTCGACAAAAGAGCCATCCAAGTAGTCCCACCAGACCAGATAGGATCTGGGGTTTACTCAAGATTCTTTTTAGTGTCAACACAAACAGGAGAATGGAAACTAATTTTGGATCTCAGTGTCTTGAACAAGTCGGTGCAACAAACCAAATTCTGGACGGTCATGGTTCAGTCTATTCTCCTGTTCTTAGGGAAAGACAATTGGATATGCTCAATAGATCTTCAGGATGTGTATTATCACATAAAAATAGACAAACGCTCCAGAACATTTCTGTGCTTCTGGCTGGGAGCCAATAATTATCAGTTCAGAGCCATGCCCTTTGGTCTCACTACAGCCCCTAGGGTGTTAACCAAATGCATGGCAGTGGTCACAGCTCACTTCAGACTGCAAGGATTCTGTGTGTTTCCATACATAGACAACTGGCTTATTACCGGAACCACCAGGCATCTTCTGCTCCAGGCAAGGAACTACGTTCTTCAAACTTGCTATTTGCTAGGAATCACTGTCAGCTTTGAAAAATCGCATGTAGAGCCAACACAACATTTAGACTTCATGGGGGCAACATTAGACACAAGCACCTGTATCATGTCTCTACCCCAAGAAAGACTTCAAAGAATAAAATCAAAAGTCAGACAGATTATTCACAACAGAACAGTGACTGCAAGACTGGTGTTACAGACTCTAGGATCTATGATGGCCACCATCACTTTTAGTTCCCCTTGCAAGGTTTCACATGCGAATTCTACAATGGCTCCTGGCATCACAATGGTCATTACTGAGCCAACCAATGTCCCATTAAGTAGTGATCACCAATTTATGCAAAAAGGACCTGAGTTGATGGCTCCATTCCAACGACATTCTATCGGGCCGTCCATTTATCTCTCCTCAACACCCAAACCCAAGCCATACCACGGACGCATTCCAGATGGGGGAGGCATTATCTGAGAAAGACAGTCCAAGGCACGTAGTCTCAGTTAGAGGCCAATTTGCACATCAGTGTTCTAGAGATAAGGGCAGTGCTGCTGGTGTTGCAAGCATTCCAAGAAACCCTCTCCTTGGGAAAGATTGCGATCCAAACAGACAACATGTCAGTGGTTTAGTACATCAACAAACAAGGGGGAACCAGATCTTACCCTCTTTGTTGAGAATCATTCACAGTATGGTAATGAGAAATTTCATCTGGCCTCTTTCTAATCGCAACGCATATTCTGGGGAGCTCCAATGTGGTCGAGGACACATTGAGCAGGAGCATCCTAATGGCTCACGAGTGGTCTCTCAACCCTTTTGTGGCAGAAAGGCTATTCCGTCAATGGGGCCAAGCCTGCTGCAATCTCCTTGCATCCCCCCTGAAGTAGTGCAGCAGCTACTTTGCCCTGATTTCTCCTCTGGGGAGTCACCAAGAGATGCTGTCATTCACAATTGGCCCGCTGGTCTACTGTATGCCTGTCCCCCAGTTTCTTTCATTTCCCAGTTTCTGAAGAAAGCCAACAGGCTGAAGAACAGGATAATTCTCATTTCTCTATTTTGGCCTCAACAGATATGGTTTCCCTTTCTGTGGCCTCAGTTAATTCTGAAACCTTGGACACTGGACCCAGCTCCAGACCTATTGTCCCATCCATTCAAAATCTCAAGCTCACTGCGTGGCTTCTCCAGTCCCAGTGATTGCCAGGCATACTAGCCTTACTGCCCCAGTTCAACAAAATGTTCTAGAATCCCATAAATCTTCAACTAGATGATTATACAGCTACAAGTGGAAAAAAAAAATTCAATATGGGCTACAGACACTAATCCCGACCCCTATTCTGCACCAGTTCATAAGGTCTTGTAATCTTTAGCATTGCTTTTCAGTGCAGAGGCATCCTCCTCGACTGTAAGGGTTCATCTAGCTGAAATTTCAAATTTTCATAATGGTCTAAATGATACATCTCAAATGTCATACAAACTTTGTAAAGCCTTTCTGAAAGGAACCTTATTGCTGAGACCTTCATACAAGGATCTGTCTACACCTTGGGACTTGAATCTGGTGCTAAAATCTTTAATTAATCCCCCATTTGAACCATCCTCAAATTGCGATTTTAAGTATTTATCCTGGAAAAACTCATTTTTTGTTGCTATTACTTTTGCTAGAAGAATATCTGAGTTACAGGCCTTATATTGCAAGTCTCCTTACTTAATCTTTCATAAGTACAGGGGGTCTTTGCGAACAAATCTTTCCATTTTACCAAAATGAGCATCTAACACTAATATCAGAGTATACAACTTCCCGTATTTTTTCCCAAATTTTCAAATAAAGGCGAATATTGTTTGCATTTGCTAGATGTTAACAATTATGTTTTTACCTTTACAGAACAAAGGAATTCAGAAAATCTGATCAGCTGTTTGTTTCATTCTCTTCTGCTACTCTGGGCAAACCAGTTTCTAAGGTTACTCTGGATGGCTCAAGGACTGCGTAACCTTCATTTATAACAAAAGGAAAGTGCAACTACCGGGACCTGTAAAGACATATTCTATGAGGGCTATAGCCACTTCCGCAGTTTTCCATGCCAGACCTTCTGTAGATGATTAATGCACAGTGGCTACTTGGGCATCCCTGCATATTTTTATTACTTATTACAAGCTGGATCTGGTCTCTAGGGGACGAGCATCCTTTGACTTGCTCGTGCTCAGGAATATTTTTCCGTGAGACCTTCCAAGATTTCAGTAGATTTGGACTCTGTCCCACAGTCAAGGATTAAGTGAAGATTGACATCAGATAAAGAAGTTATGTCTTAACATAATGTTCCACCTGTGTTGTCGATCTTCAATTATCCTTGACATTCCCATCCTCCTTCCCTCAGCCTTTTGGGCTTCTTGGTGGAATGGATCTATCCCAACAGACTGGATTATTCCTTTATGAATACAGATATGATCTCTGATCTGTTTCCTGTCTATCACTATCTAATGCAAACTCGATCTGAGGTAATCTTGAGAGAAGCATTCTGGGTAGAGCTAAGCTTGAGACTTTTTGGAAGATGTGAGTTGGAATAAAGGCTGAGTTGGTTCCGAATCTCGGAACCAAACCCACAATCAAGAATAAGTGAAGATCAACAACACCGATAGAATGTTACAGTAAAGCACAACTTCTTTTTTTTGAACATTGTCATTCTTCATAAACTCCTTAATCCATGTAAGGGTTGTAGGAGAGCCAAAGCCTGTCCAGGCACTCAGTGGGTGCAAGTCTAAGAACTAATCCTGAGTAAGGCACCAGCTTCTTACAGTACACGACTTTGGGCAGTTTTGAGCATGCCATTTCCTCTACAGCATGTGTTTGTTATGCACGACAAAAATAAAGTATCCAGTAAAAACCCATATAGACACAGGAAGGGCATGCAGACTCCACAAAGAATGCACCCCTTCTGAGAACTGAGCTGGTGAAACAAGAGGTGTGAGGCAGTAATGCTAACCACAGCACCACTGTGTGGATATTACGACCTTTCTACAAACTATAAGATTCCACGCTGAAAGATGAGATGTTATGTGATCCTATCTCGCCTACATTCTGACTGATGGGTTCGGAGCCGATCCCTCGGCTCCGACTCGGCACGCTTATGCCTAAGAGCGAAGTCTCTTATTGGCTGAGCTTACTATATCCCAGGATGCACCACTACCAGTCCCCCAGATCTCGTTTGCCGCTAACTAGCAAAGACGTGGTCTCGAGCTGGCTGAGCTAAGTAGTGTTTTTCACTAACTTTTTCTGTCAGGAATTTTACTTTTTACCTTTAATTTTACCTTTCTACAAACTATAAGATTCCACGCTGAAAGATGAGATGTTATGTGATCCTATCTCGCCTACATTCTGACTGATGGGTTCGGAGCCGATCCCTCGGCTCCGACTCGGCACGCTTATGCCAAAGAGCGAAGTCTCTTATTGGCTGAGCTTACTATATCCCAGGATGCACCACTACCAGTCCCCCAGATCTCGTTTGCCGCTAACTAGCAAAGACGTGGTCTCGAGCTGGCTGAGCTAAGTAGTGTTTTTCACTAACTTTTTCTGTCAGGAATTTTCTATTTCTATATCAAAAAGCTGTTTTAACAGCTATACCGTACTTTTTGTGTGTGACTGGGTATTTTTTGTGGAAAATTTTGTGTGTGATTGTGTGTTTGTTCTGACTAGAGGCCCCCTTGAATTGAAGGGCCTTTCCCTGTCAGTCAATTTCTTTTCAAATCCTTAGGGGTTCTAGGATCCACTTTAGTTATTTTTCTGTAGTGTCGGACTGTCAATCTTAATCGGCAACCGTAAGCTAATCATTGCAGTGACAGTCAATTTTAAAAAAAAAAAAAAAAAAAAACAAAACAGTGTGTTTTTCTGTGATACAGTTACTGAATTTGTTGCTATAATGTCTCAGGCTCCTAGGCCTTCGGGCTTTAAGAAGTGCACTAAGTGCAGTTTTAAAATGTCAATCACAGATGACCACTCTCTTTGTGTATATTGTTTGGGCGCCAAACATTTGCAGGAGGCCTGCAGCGTGTGTCACGCGTTTTCCTCGAGGGTCCTCCAAGAGAGGAAAAATAAACTTATTTTGAAAGGCCTTATAAAACCCTCTTTTGAAGAAGCTTTAGCATCCTCTCCTTCTCCTGCTAAAAAGAAAAGGGCGTCGGCTCCGACCAGTCCGTCGGACCCGACCGCCAAAAGACATAGGCAGGCTTCTCCTTCAGCTCCACGGACTTCGGAGCCGAGGGCGGAACGGTCTGCCTCGATGCCTCCAGTCTCGACTCCTCTGGGTTCGGAGCCGACGGCTGGGGCATCGAGAGGCGGGTCACCTTCATCGGCTCCACTGATCTCGGAGCCGATGAAGGTTGTCTGCTCAGACACTTCCTCCTCGGCGCCGAAGTCCTCTTCGGCACCGATGGAAATTGGTTTGTGTACTTTACGTAACAATAGATCTTTGAGTTAAGACCAGTTTAACAGGAATCTCTGCCCATCACCCCCTAATAGGTTTGTATATAGTTTAGTTATAACTTTTTGTTCTAAAAAGTTTATGAGTTATTGTTTAGGTTTGTTGTGATAATTTGGCTCCAGCAAATGCTGCCATTTGACTACGGCAAACACAGTTCCCTTTCAGAGCCCTATCTAGCTTTAGCCTACATGGATGCCTACCAAGGCAAGAAAGCAGCATTATTGCACATAGGGAAGAGTAGGACTGCTGATGAAAAATCCACCTAAATCCAGACGGACTGTTAACACTGACCTCTCCTCAACGATTTACTGTTATGGTAAGTGCCTTACACAACTATGTTTTATAAATAGCAACATTTGGGATTATGAAGACATTTCTTCTACATTTTGTATCACAATCCACCATTAAAATATATTGCCGAAGCATATAATAGTTACACTTTGGGGAAAGGGGATTGTTGTTAATTGCTTCTGTCTGGTTTGTTATAGGATCTCAATAAAGAAGTTGATTGTTTCAGTTTGTTGGATCTCTGTAGAAACACTAACCGAAAACAGGCATCTGCTAACTTCTACAGTTTCCTGGTGCTGAAAAAGCACTTAGCAATTGAACTTCACCAAGACAGACCTTATGCTGACATCACTGCAACACCAGGGCCAAAGTTTCATACAATCTAGTTATAGAAAGTTTGCGTAAATGAGGATATGCAAAACTTTGTTCATGAGTTGTTTTTTTTTTAATGGACAGCAGTCTCAGTCAACTTTCTGCTGAGGAAGTCCACTTGCTTTCTAAGTTGAAGCAGTATTTGTTTCTTGGTACTTCTGAATGATAATGCAGCTAAAAGTATTCATACCATATATTATAGATATGGTATTTAATTTCAAGATCATTTTCTCTGTTTTAAAATAGGACATTTTTTGTGAGTTAATGTTATGAACTTTGTTTTCAGGAAATCTTTGCTTTCCGTGTAGCAATGCTGCATGGACTTCAGTTTACAACAGAGAAAAAAGACAACACTGTTACATATGACTGTTACTTGTATTTCAGCATTCTGATGCCTAAAGTGATTGCTTCTTCTCAGTATCCTTTATGTTTCATTCATGTCATCATCTTTAAAATATTAATCACACTAGACATCAGGAATGGTTTGTTAGCACTTTTAAGTAAAGAGGTGCCATCAGTTATTAAAAAAATGAATTACAAGTTTGTAAGTCAATTAAAAACATGTATCTACTTATATGTTTTATATGGAGTAAGAATTTAATTTTAAGCATAAAACTGAGAAGTTAGTGCTTATTTCTCAAAGTGAGCATCCATCCATATATAACCCCTTTTCCCATTTTTGCACATAGGATCGGGGTGTCACTTCAATAGTGATAATCATCTAAAGCCAAGTGTTCACACTGACAGGTGGCTTGCCTTGCCATAACTTCTTAAAATTAGCATCTTTATTGTCAAATGCAGATGATATGCAAATATATATGCATATATGTACGTGTAGTGCATATTTTTTTAAATACGCATATTTATTGTCAAGTATAAATCATGCATGTGTGTGTGTGTGTGTGTGTGTGTGTGTGTGTGTGTGTGTGTGTGTGTGTGTGCGCGTATATTTATGTATACACACACACACTCTACAAATCATTATCATCTTCTTTCGGCTGTTCCCATTAGGGGTCGCCACAGCAGATCATCTGTTTCCATTTCTTCCTGTCTTCTGCATCATGCTCTTTCACACCAACCACTTGCATGTCCTCTCTCACCACATCCATAAACCTTATCTTAGGCCTTCCTCTTACCTGGCAGCTCCATCCTTAGCATCCTTTTCCCAATATACCCAGCATCCCTCCTCAGCACATGTCCAAACCAACGCAATCTCGCCTGTCTTGCTTTGTCTCCAAACTGTCCAACCTGAGCTGACCCTCTAATGTACTGATTCCTAATCTTGTCCATCCTAGTCACACCCAGTGCAAATCTTAACACCTTTAACTCTGCCACATCCAGCGTTGACTCCTGTCTTTTTCGTCAATGCCACCGTCTCCAACCCATATAACATAGTTGGTCTCACTACCCTCTTGTAGACCTTCCCTTTTACTCTTACTGGTACATATCTGTCACAAATCACTCCTGACACTTTTCTCCACCCATTCCACCCTGCCTGTACTCTCTTCTTCGCCTCTCTTCCACACTCACCATTACTCTGAACTGTTGATCCCAAGTATTTAAACTCATCCACCTTTACCAACTCAACTCCCTGCATCCTCACCATTCCTCTACCCTCCCTCACATTTACACACATATATTCTGTTTTAGCCCTGCTGACCTTCATTCCTCTCCCATCTAAAGCATATCTCCACCTCTCCAGGGTCTCCTCAACCTGGTCCCTACTCTCACTACATATCACAATGTCATCTGCAAACATCATAGTCCACGGGGCCTCCTGGCTGATCTCATCTGTCAACCTGTCCATCACCACTGCAAATAAGAAAGGGCTCAGAGCTGATCCTTGATGTAATCCCACCTCCACCTTAATCCCACCTCCACCTTAAATGTATCTGTCACTCCCACCGTAGTCCTCATCAATGTCACACTACCCTCATACATATCCTGTACCACTCTTACATACTTCTCTGACACCCCCAACTTCCTCATACAATGCCACAACTCCTCTCTAGGCACCCTGTCATATGCTTTCTCCAAGTCCACAAAGACACAATGCAACTCCTTCTGACCTTCTCTGTATTTCTCCAACAACACTCTCAGAGCAAATATTGCATCTGTAGTGCTCTTTCCTGGCATGGAACCATACTGCTGATCACTAATCATCACCTCCCTTCTTAACCTAGCTTCCACTGCTCTTTCCCATAACTTCAAGCTGTGACTGATCATTTTTATCCCTCTGTAGTTACTGCAGCTCTGCACATCACCCTTATTCTTATAGATAGGTACC